>NC_041391.1:514110151-514159101 GCF_002162155.2 Triticum dicoccoides
CAGGATCCCATGGTGTTGCCTCTGGATGAATAGGACCCTGATCGATCGAGCCGGTTGGGGCTGGATGAACAGGACCCCGTGGAGGGCTGGATGAACAGGATGACCACGTGGAGGGCTGGATGAACAGTATACGGTGGAGGGGTGGATGAACAGTAGCCCGTGGAGGGGTGGTTGAACAAGAGCCTATGGAGAGGGGTGGTTGAATAGTAGCCGGTGGAGTAGCACGTGGTGGAGGCTAGATGAACAGGAGCCCGTGGATGAACAGTCACAGGTGGAGGCTGGAGGAGGTCGACTGTGGATGAACAGTAGCCCATGGAGGCTGGAGGAGGCCGATGGTGGAGATGAACAGTATCCCGTGGAGACCCGTTTTGCGGTACGCCTCACCCCTCCCGATGGACATGACCCCCGTTTTGACCGTAGTGCTCCAACACAAGTCCGTTTCATCCGTTTTGCGATACGCCACACCCCTCCTGATCAACAGGACCCCGTTTCGACCGTAGGAGGTCCAACACAAGTCCGTTTCCTCCGTTTTGCAGTACGCCAGACCCCTCCCGATGAACAAGATCCAGTTTTGAACGTGGCCGGTCGAACACAAGGCCGTTTCCTCCGTTCTGCGGTATGCTAGGTCTCGTTTCCATCGCTTGTTCCATCCAAGACGGTTGGCTCCCACGCGTTCCGTTGCCTCCCAATGAACACGACGCGTTCCGTTGCCTCCCGATGTACACAACACGTTCTGTTGCCTCCCGATGAGCACGATGCATTTCGTTGCCTCCCCATGAACACGACGACGACGCAATTTCTCCGTTCCGACCTAGCCATGTACATGAGCCCTGGCCGTACGTATGCGCGAGTAGGCATTCGAGACCCCACCCGTATGTACGTATGTGGCTGTATTTACTTTCTTGCACCCTGGCCGTTGTACGTATGTGTACATGCTATGTGCGCGCCTCTACTATGACACGTGCGCGCCTCTACTACGACACGTGAGCGCCTCTACATCGACCAGTATGTACGTACACATTCGCGACCAGAATGACAACACTACGTACGCTTCGACCAGGTGGGTCCCGACTGTCAGGCACTTCCTTGCGTGCGAAGATGTAGCTGGTGGGTCCCAGCAGTCAGGGGGGAATCATTTTTTTTGCCCGGACGCACTTCCTTGTGTGCGAAGATGTAGCTGGTGGGTCCCAGCAGTCAGGGGGAAAACATTTTTTTCATGAAATACGGTGGCCCGTTCGGTGGGTCCCTGCTATCAGGTGGAGGAATAATTCTTTTGCGCGTAATAAGGAGGCACTTCCTTGCGGCCGCCGTCGACCCAGCTATCAGTCTCTCCACGTACAATACTCTTCCGATGGAAGTCGTTCCTTGACCACGTTGACCACGCCACGCCGAGAGCACCAGGGCGGTGGACGATGGTGAGGCCTAGGAAGGGGACGACACGGAGCTGGGGAAGAGGCGGTAGTGGAAGCCCGCGCGGAGAGGAGTACGAGGGTTCACTGGTTCGGTTGCGGTGTGAGGCTGCCATCGCTGCAGAATAACAGGGGGTGTGGGTGAGTAGAGGGATGGCCTGGCCAGCGGTGGGAGTAGTAGGGGGTGGCGAGGCCTCCGTGGCATCATAGCCGGCCATGGGAGGCAGGAGCATGCGACACGACCGACGCTGGTTTGGGCGGTTGGAGCAAGAAGACTAGAGGTTGAAGAAGCACTACGACCGTTGGATGGACATCATATGGTCACCGGAGCTAGAATCGTTCATATTGACTAAGTTGACAAATCCCTCTGTCCCCGTCAACTTAGTTGGCCCACAAGTCAGCCTCCCACTATGGTGGGTCCCAGCTAGCAGGGGGGTATTCATTTTTTTGTGCGTATTAAGGAGCAACTTCCTTGCGTGCAAAGATATAGCTGGTGGGTCCGACCTGTCAGCGGGGGGAACATTTTTTCGCAAAATACAGAGGCCCTTCCGGTGGGTCCCAGCTGTTAGGTGGAGGAATCATTATTTTGCGCGTAATAAGGAGGCATTTCCTTGTGTGCGGTCGTGGATCTAGCTGTCAGCCTCTCCACGTACAGTCCATGTCCGATGGATGTCGTTCGTTGACCACGTTGACCAGGCCGTGCCGAGAGCACCATGGCGGTGGAAGACGGCGAGGCCTAGGAAGGGAACGACATAGAGTCGGGGAAGACTCGGCAATGGTTGCCCACGCGGTGGGGAGAGGGTTTAGTAGTCTGGCTGCCATCGCTGGAAAATAACAGGAGGTGTGGGTGAGTAGAGGAATGTCCTGGCCAGCAGTGATGTAGGGTGGGGCGGTGCGGCCTGTGCGGCATCACATGTCGGATTTAGGGTTCCGGTAGACCCTTGAGGTTCGAACTCTGGGGTGCGCACGAAGATCTCTCCTCTACCAACTCACGTCTCGAAGCCTCACAAAGAATCTAGGCTAGCAAGATGAACACACAAGGGACACGAGGTTTATACCGGTTTAGGCCACCATTGTGGTGTAATACCCTACTCTAGTGTGTGGTGTGGTGGATTGCCTCAGGGGCTGATGATGAATAGTACAAGGGAAGAACAACCTCGCGAGGTGTGTTCTTGTGGTGGTGTTGTCCCTTTGGAGGGGTCGATTCTAGATGCCTCTACACTATGGTGGCTAGCCCTTTATATAGAGAGTGGCCTTGGTCCTCTTCCCAAATATTGATCGGGAAGGGCGCCAACAATTGGCCATTTTGAAGGGAACATCCAGTACACTTATCCTGAGTAAAGTTGGTCTTCGACTGTCAAAGACTCTGACGGTGACGCCGCCTTGGGCTCCATGGTGACCTCCATCCTGCAGCTCTATTGGTCTTGGTCTTGTTGCACCGAAATGGTAGCCTTTGCCTGATGCCTTGGCCTGTGCTTGCTCCCTTTGCCGGTGCCCGCATGGCGCCCACCTGTCCTCGATCGTCATGGCTTGCGTCACGGGCACCTTGCGAGGTACCCCTGCCTTGATCTCTCTGCCTCCTCGCGAGCCTGCCTAACGAGGCTGCTCCTGAGGAAGCTTCCTGTCGTCCGCCCCGCGAGACTTGGACCCTCGCGAGGGTCTTGAGCTTGAGCTGATGAAGGTAGGCTGCACTGGGCCATTGCTTGAGCCACGCCGCAGGCCGGAGGCAGGAAAGTCTGAGGACCCCCATTCCCAGAACGACGACAGTAGCCCCCGGGCCCAAGGCGCGCCCGGACTTGGCTTAGCAGAGAAGCGAAGGGGCAAGTGTGAAGCGCCGCGGGCCCCAATAGCCTGCGGCCTTGGGCGCCGTGTGGCGGTTGATCGGACGTGGGCGTCACCGTTTCCCCATGCCCCTTGAGAGAGTCCTGGATTAGGGGGTGTCCAGATGGCTGGACTATGACCTTTGGCCGGACTCCCGGACTATGAAGATACAAGATTGAAGACTTCGTCCCATGTCCGGATAGGACTTTCCTTGGCGTGGAAGGCAAGCTTGGCGATTCGATATGAAGATCTCCTCCCATTGTAACCGACTCTGTGTAACCCTAGCCCTCTCCGGTGTCTATATAAACCGGAGAGTTTTAGTCCGTAGGACGAACAACAATCATACCATAGGCTAGCTTCTAGGGTTTAGCCTCTCTGATCTCGTGGTAGATGAACTCTTGTACTACCCATATCTTCAATATTAATCAAGTAGGAGTAGGGTTTTACCTCCATCGAGAGGGCCCGAACCTGGGTAAAAACATCGTGTCCCTTGTCTCCTGTTACCATCCGCCTAGACGCACAGTTCGGGACCCCCTACCCGAGATTCGCCGGTTTTGACACCAAAATTGGTGCTTTATTGAGAGTTCCTCTGTGTCGTCACCTTTAGGCCTGATGGCTTCTTCGATCATCAACCACGACGCGGTCCAGGGTGAGACTTTTCTCCCCGGACAGATCTTCGTGTTCGGCGGCTTCGCACTGCGGGCCAATTAGCTTGGCCATCTGGAGCAGATCGAAAGCTACACCCTTGGCCATTAGGTCAGATTTGGAAACTTAAACTACACGGCTGACATCCGCGGGGACTTGATCTTTGACGGATTCGAGCCACGGCCGAGCATGCCGCACTGCCACGAGGGGCATGATCTAGCTCTGCCGCCGGACAGCGCCCAGGGCACCTCTCAGGCGTCCGCTCCGACCCATAGCTCGGAGCCGACTGCGCCAGATGGGGACGGACGGTTGGCCGCCGCCCTAGGAGCCGCAATCTCTACAGTGATAGAGCCGAATATCAGCATAGTCCTTTGTGAGGCTTGTGACTCCAAGGTGCCGGACTCCTTCCCGGACTCTGGATCTTCCGCACCTCTTCCGATAGGACCCAATTGGGCTCCGATCATGGAGTTCACCGCCGCGGACGTCTTTCAGCACTCGCCCTTTGGCGACATCCTGAATTCACTAAAGTCTCTCTCCTTGTTCGGAGAGCCCTGGCCAGACTATGATCAACAAGATTGGGATGCGGACGACGAAGAAATTCGAAACCCACCCACCACCCACTTCGTAGCCACTGTCGACGATCTATCCGACATGCTCGACTTCGACTCCGAAGACATCGATGGTATGGACGCCGACGAAGGAGACAACCAAGAACCAGCACCTATAGCGCACTGGAAAGCCACCTCGTCACATGACATATACATGGTGGACACCCCTAAAGTAGGGAATGGCGATGAAAAAACGGAGGATGACCCCTCCAAGAAGTAACCTAAGCGCCGACGTCAGCGGCGCCGCTCTAAATCCCGCCAAAGCAAAAACGGCGAGTCCAGCACTGGAGACAACAACACCCCAGACAGTGCCGAAGACAACCCCCTCCAGCAGGATTCAGCACAGGAGGACGGAGAAGCCAGCCCTCATGCATGAGAGAGCGGCAGACAGGGAGGTTGAGGACGACAATTATATGCCTCCCTCCGAAGACGAGGCAAGCCTCGACGACGATGCATGCCAGAGGATCCCGTCGAACAAGAGTGTTTCAAACGCAGGCTTATGGCCACGGCAAGTAGCCTCAAGAAAAAACAGCAGTAACTTAGAGCTGACCAAGATTTGCTAGCCGACAGATGGATTGAAGTCCTGGCGGCCGAAGAGTATAAACTCGAATGCCCCTCCAAGAGCTACCCAAAGCGCAGGCTGCTACCCCAACTAGAGGAGGAAGCAACTAAACCTACATCACCAGTGTATGATGCGGCCGATCGGCCACCCCGTGGCCGTGACAGAGAGGCCTTTCGGCCCTCAACTAAAGCCGCACCCCGGCGCCGCTCAAAAAATACCAGAGCACGGGGAAACGCACCAGACCTGCAAGACATATTGGAGGATAAGGCAAGGCAAACAAGATCGATTTACGGATCGCGTGGGCGCCCCATGTCACATGACGATAACCGTCACGCCGGATATGACAAATACGGCCAAGCCGAACACAACAGACAGAGCTCATCCGAGATACGTCGCGATATAGCCCAGTATAGGGGCACCGCACACCCACTATGCTTCACAGACAAAGTAATGGATCATCAAATCCCTGAGGGTTTTAAACCCGTAAACATCGAATCATACGATGGCACAACAGATCCTGCGGTATGGATCGAGGATTATCTCCTTCATATCCACATGGCCCGTGGTGATGATCTACACGCCATAAAATACCTCCCGCTCAAGCTTAAAGGACCAGCTCGGCATTGGCTTAACAGCCTGCCAGCAGAGTCAATTAGTTGCTGGGAGGACCTAGAATCTGCATTCCTTGACAACTTCCAGGGCACTTATGTGCGACCACCAGACGCCGATGACCTAAGCCACATAATACAGCAGCCAGAGGAATCGGCCAGACAATTCTGGACGCGGTTCCTAACCAAGAAAAATCAAATAGTCGACTGTCCGGATGCAGAGGCTCTTGCAGCCTTCAGGCACAACATCCGAGACGAATGGCTTGCCCGGCACCTAGGATAGGAAAAGCCGAAATCTATGGCAGCCCTCACGACACTCATGACCCGCTTTTGCGCGGGAGAAGACAGCCGGCTAGCTCGTAGCAATAACATAACCAAGAGCCCTGGCAACTCAGATACCAAAGACAACAATGGCAGGTCATGTCGTAACAAGCACAAGCGCCGCATTAACGGCGACAATACTGAGGACACGGCAGTTAATGCCGGATTCAGAGGCTCTAAACCCGGTCAGCGGAAGAAGCCATTCAAAAGAAACCCTCCGGGCCCATCCAGTTTAGGCCGGGTACTCGATCGCTCGTGCCAGATACACGGCACCCCCGAACAACCAGCCAATCACACCAACAGGGATTGTTGGGTGTTCAAGCAGGCAGGCAAGTTAAGTGCCGAAAACAGAGACAAGAGGCTGCATAGCGATGACGAGGAGGAGCCCTGGCCGCCGAACAACCAAGGACAGAAGGGATTCCCCTCGCAAGTGCGGACAGTGAACATGATATACGCAACCCATATCCCCAAAAGGGAGTGGAAGCGTGCTCTCAAGGACGTCTATGCGTTGGAGCCAGTCGCCCCAAAGTTCAACCCATGGTCCTCCTGCCCGATCACTTTTGATCGAAGGGACCACCCCACTAGCATTCGTCACGGCGGATTTGCCGCATTGGTCCTAGACCCAATCATTGACGGATTTCACCTCACCAGAGTCCTCGTGGATGGCGGCAGCAGCCTGAACCTGCTTTATCAGGATACAGTGCGAAAAATGGGTATAGATCCCTCAAGGATTAAACCCACAAAGACGACCTTTGAAGGCGTCACACCAGGTGTAGAAGCCAGTTGTACAGGCTCAGTCACACTCGAAGTGGTCTTCGGATCCCCGGATAATTTCCGAAGCAAAGAGTTAATCTTCGACATAGTCCCATTCCGTAGTGGCTACCTGCTCGGACGAACCGCATTCACAAAATTTAATGCGGTGCCGCACTACGCATATCTCAAGCTCAAGATGCCAGCCCCCCGCAGAGTCATTACGGTCAATGGAAACACCGAACGCTCTTTCTGGACAAAGGAGCACACGGCGGCCCTAGCGGCGGAAGTACAAAGTAGTCTCTCAAGGCAATTCTCTAATCCGGCTGTTAAACGTCCGGACAACTTCAAGCGCGCCCGAAGTAACCTACAACAAAACCGGCTGGCACGTTCCGAGCAAGCATAGCAGTGCGGCCCCAACCCCAGCCCTCACCAGATGGCGATAGCAGTACCACGCATACATAATTACGCTCTAGAAATACCATGGGCATAAGGGGAGGGGCACAACCACGGCACGCCCAGAATGCGGCTCAACCGCACAAGGGGCTCCCTATTCTGCCATTTCTTTTTTTTATATACTTTCAGGACCCAACTATTCGGAAGGCCTGTCCGGCAATACACTCGCCGAACACACGGTGCAACCGCCAGGGAGACAACAAGCCACGTCAAATGTCCAGGTGGTCTCTATAACGAGCTAAATACCTGTTTTACTTAAAGTCTCGCAACTTGCCCCTGGAGAGGGACATGTCAAATAATCCCATCTCTTTCTTATCGCACTATTTGTATCGTTCTGCTTTCATAGAAGCCCTTTTTAATAAACAATACATAGCTCTTATCTATTATTGTATTCATTTATTTTTATACAAATATGTTCAGTCATGACATTATGCAACCGTACACTTTGGTACGGCCAATACACCAGGGGCTTAAGTACCCCATAATACGGTGTGAGAAGACCGAACACTCTCATGAGTGCGGCACCCCGAACTTATAGCACTATATGCATCGCCTCCGAATCATGTCTTGGGTCAATAGTTGGGTTTGCCCGGATCCCATGTTTTGGTACCTTACGTTCCGCAATGTCGGCTAAGGTAGCGCTGGGAGAACTACTGCGATTGTGCCCCAGTTGAGCTGGGTTAACACCTCAGTAGAGAAAGAAAAAACTGACTGCCATGATAGTGCGAGAGACCGGTCGCTGTTCGATAGGTTTTTCGAGTCCCTAAAGACTTATGCCTCTTAGAGCGAGGAGCCGGATTTATCCGGCCTAGGCGTGGATAGCGCCCCGAACTCGGTCTTCCGAATACTAGGGGCTTCACCGAAATTTAAAATTATAGAATTCTATGGCTAAGTGAGAGTGATAAAGCATTATAAGTCTGATGGCCTGGTTCGTTGTGCTGAGCACCTCCCTAGATGGACCCAAGAATGGGAACAAGAGCACTCAGGTTTATCCCGAACACCCCAGCACTCGTGGCATGGGGGTAGAAGCCGACGACTTGCATCTCTCAGATTTCATAAAAGTCCGCACAGAATGTAATATTTTAAATTCAAAAAGCGTTGCTTAGCGCATATGAACAAGTTTTCAGCGCACAGTATAAACACGAGCGAGTTTACTCAAAAATTACATCCATGGTACATTCCTCCGCCACAAGACGGGCACCCTTCAGGATGCCCTCATAATACATCTCGGGCCTGCGATGCTCCTCCCCCTCCGATGGCCCATCCTTCACCAGCTTCTCAGCATCCAGCTTGCCCCAGTGAACTATAGCACGGGCAAAAGCCCTACGGGCGCCCTCGATACACACGGAACGCTTGATGACTTCAAGCCGTGGACAGGCATCCACCAGCCGCTGCACCAGCCCAAAGTAGCTCAAAGGCATGACCTCACCAGGCCACAGCCGGCCTATCAGGCCCTTCATGGCCTGTTCGGATGCCTTATGAAGCTCGACCAGCCGCTTCAGCTGGTCGCTCAAGGGCACCGGGTGTCCGGCCTCAACATATTGGGACTAGAACACCTTCTCGGTCGAGCTCCCTTCCTCGGCCCGGTAGAATGCGGCGGCGTCGGATACACTGCGGGGCAGATCTGCGAATGCTCCTGGAGAACTCCGGATTCGGGTGAGTAATAGATAATTTACTTTCACGTGCTTGCTTTGCATAAAGAATGCCTTACCCGCCGCAATCTTTTTCATCGCCTCAATCTCCTGGAGGGCTTTTTGGGCTTTGGCCTTGGCAGATTGGGCGCTCTCAAGTGCCGAGGCAAGCTCGGACTCTCGAGTCTTCAAGTCACGCTCTAAACTCTCATGTTTCTTCACGAGAGCATCGATCTCTTGCCGCACCTCCGCCACCTACGCTTCTTGCTTCTCTCGCTCTGAGTGCTCCACAGCCGCATTATCTTCAGCCTTGGAAAGCGCTTCCTTTAGGGTTGCCACCTCGGTTGTGGCCCCTGCAACATTCACGTTGGTCCTGTCATTATTTGCAACAAGGTATTTTTTATATACTTACATAAGGTATTACATACCTTCCTTGTCCTCGAGCTGCTTCTTGGCACGGACGAGCTCGTTCTCGGACCGCTCGAGGCTCTGCTTCAATGCATTGACCTTGCAGTCAGTGCGGCAGAGGTCAGCAGCGCAACCTGCATTCCCATATTGACATATTTATGTTAGACTCCTGCGTATATCTTTTTTAGATCCTCAGTCCGGCTTTTCTTTCCGACCACCAAACTGAGCATCAGGGGCTACTGTCTATGCGGTAACATTTTTATATATTTTAAACACATACCTCGAAGCCTGTTAGCAGGCTGGTACAGGCTTCTGTCAGCCCACTCTTGGCGGACTGAACCTTCTGAATCATCGCACTCATAACGGTGCGGTGCTCCTCGTTGATGGAGGCGCCGTTGAGCACCTCCAGCAAATTGTCCGGCGCCTCCGGTTGGACGGAGGCCGCCGGCGTTGTAGGCTTGCCCTTCTTGTGAAGGCGCCGCCTGCCGGACTCTGGAATCACTGAGGGTTCCGGAGCGGTGTCCAGCCCAGGGCTGGACTTAGATCCCTTTGGGGCTTCATCCCCTTTGGGCCTTGAGTCCGGGAGGTCGCCTTGCAGCGCCTCTAGGACCACCTCCTCCTGGTTTAGTCCCTTTTGGGACTCCACCTCGGCATCGTCCGTGGGGTGAGGGGAGGAGGCCGTCGGGAGTGAAGCGCTATTCACATCCGACGAATCCAGGGAGCCGCTCGACGAATCGCCGAGCTGAGCCTTGGGCGGACTGCATGATTGAATTCGGCGTCGGAAGGTACCATACAATAGAGGAGCGCCATAAGTTATTCTGGTATCCGGATACTTACGATTTTGCCAGGGGCTTGAACCTGGATGGCCATTCCTCCCAGCCGTCTTCGGCATCGGAGGCGTAGTCCGGTAGAAGGGTCCTCCCCTTCTTGGACCCTCCGGCCTCCCCAGTTGGGGCGGCCTTCCTTTTCTTTCCTCCCCCCGCTGGAGGGGGAGAGTCTTATTCTTCCTCCTCCTCATCTTCAGAGGCGGAGGGCACTTCGGGGTCGTCGGGCGATGAATCTGACACCACCAGGCGTCGGGAACTCTTTCGAGTCCCCGTGGCCTTCTTCTTGGCCTTCTTCTCCGGCACCACGTGAGGTGCCGAAACCAGTAGCTTCGTCAAGCGTGTGTCTGCTGGGCCTTCGGGCAAAGGGGCCGGACAGTCAAACTGTTCGGACGTCCTCTTCTAGTCCTGTCAAAGGAGCAGGAGTTTAGATCCTACATGGAGTCAAACTATGAAAATCAAGTGTCCCATGAAGGACTAGAAGCAAGCTTACTTCGGTGGCTTGGCGCTTGGCGCAGAATCCGCGATCCTCGGTGATGGGAGGGGAGACCTCGGAGCTCTTGAATAGTACCTTCTAGGTGTCCTCGTGCTTGGTGTCAAAGAGCCTGGACAAGGTCTGGTGCTGAGCCGGGTCGAACTCCCACAAGTTGAAAGCCCGTCGTTGACATAGGAGGATCCGGCGAAAGAGCATGACCTGGACTACATTGACAAGTTTAACCTTCTTGTTCACCAGGTCTCGGACGCAGGTTTGGAGTCCGGTCACCTCTTCCGGACTAGCCCACAACAGGCTCGTCTATTTCCAAGATGTGAGCCATGTGGGGATGCCAGATCGGAATTCGGGGGCCGCTGCCCATTCAGGGTCACGCGGCTCGGTGATGTAGAACCACCCCGACTGCCACCCTTTGATGGTCTCTACGAAGGCGCCCTCGAGCCATGTAACGTTAGCTATCGTGCCCACCATGGCGCCTCCGCACTCCGCTTGACGGCCGCCCACAACCTTCGGCTTGACGCTGAAGATCTTCAGCCATAGGCCAAAGTGAGGCTGGATGCGGAGGAAGGCCTCACACACGACGATAAACGCCGAGATGTTGAGGATGAAGTTCGGGGCCAGATCGTGGAAGTCCAGGCCATAGTAGAACATGAGCCCCCGGACGAATGGGTGAAGAGGAAAGCCCAGCCGTGGAGGAAATGGGGGATGAACACGACCCTCTCATGGGGCCCGGGGGTGGGGATGAGTTGCCCCTCATCTGGAAGCCGGTGCGCGATGTCGTCAGACAAGTATCCGACCTTCCTCAACTTTTTGATGTGCCCCTCCGTGACGGTGGAGGCCATCCATCTACCTCCCGCTCCGGACATGATTGGAGAAGGTTGAGGTGGGAAGTGCGGACTAGGGCGCTAGAGCTCGAGTGCGCAGGAATGGATAAGCAAAGGAGGAAGAAGGCGTAAATGGAAAGGGTGGATCCTTATCCCCTTATATGGGCGGCCGAAACTATGAGCCCCCACCAGCCTAGTAAAACTCGTTTATCTCCCAAGCGCCGCGATTAATGGCGCGGTTGGGTTACCCACGCCCGTATTGATGAGAATCCCAGAATAAGGGGACATGATCTCTGCTTTGACAAGACGATCCAAGGAAACCGCCTCGCTAAACACGCTGAGGTGGGACAGTAAAACACTTTGAATAAAGGCTTGGCTATGGCATGATGTCACGCTACGGAATACGTCAGCAGATTAGATTTATATGATATTATTCTCTCTATGGTGGTATGTGGAAACTATTTTGCAGAGCCGGACACTATCCTTGTGTTCAACATCTTCTATGAAGTATTCGGAGGAGGAATCCGCCTCGCAATGCCGAAGACAATTTGCGCGCCGGACTCGTCGTCATTGAAGCCTGGTTCAGGGGCTACTGAGGGAGTCCTGGATTAGGGGGTGTCCGGATGGTCGGATTATGACCTTTGGCCGGACTCCCGGACTATGAAGATACAAGATTGAAGACTTCATCCCGTGTCCGGATAGGACTTTCCTTGGCGTGGAAGGCAAGCTTGGTGATTCGATATAAAGATCTCCTCCCATTGTAACCGACTCTGTGTAACCCTAGCCCTCTCCGGTGTCTATATAAACCGGAGAGTTTTAGTCCGTAGGATGAACAACAATCATACCGTAGGCTAGCTTCTAGGGTTTAGCCTCTCTGATCTCGTGGTAGATCAACTCTTGTACTACCCATATCTTCAATATTAATCAAGCAGGAGTAGGGTTTTACCTCCATCGAGAGGGCTCGAACCTGGGTAAAAACATCATGTCCCTTGTCTCCTGTTACCATCCGCCTAGACGCACAGTTCGGGACCCCCTACCCGAGATCCGCCGGTTTTGACACCGACACCCCTCATTACGCGCCCGGCTAGGCGGACCCGTGGTTGCACACAGTTACTCCCCTTTCGCCGTTCGCGTGCTCCTTGTCCTTCCTTCTTCCTCGAGCCCTAGCCTCCGTTTCCAATCCAACTCGAGCTCCCCCCCCTTCCCGTTGCCATGGCGCTAATGAAGAAGGAAAGGGGGAAGAAGCCTGCACCCCGCTCGCCTCCGGCAGTGGCTCCCGCCGTCGAGCGGTCAATCATAGTCAATCCCGAAGCCTTGGACAAGGTCCGCTCCGCTCTTGCCTCCGTCTTCAACGAGTGCGGGAGGACGACGGTTTGGCCTGCGTCTCACGCCTCCTTCGATAGGGTCGTCATGGAGGTCCGATTCTTCACCGACGCCCTGTGAGCGGGTTTGGTTCCCCCCTTTTCTGCTTTCTTCAATGCGGTGCTCTCCCATTATCAGATCCACATGATGCACTTGGGTCCTGAATCCATTACTCTCCTCGCTGTTTTCGCCTTTATTTGTGAGGCCATGGTTGGCATTCCTCCTTCTGTTGCCCTCTTGCGCCACTTCTTCTCTTTGCGCCTGAGTGACCCCACTCAATGCTCGGGGTGTGTGAGCTTTCTCGCCGCGCCAGAGACGGCTGCTTCAGGGATCGATTTCGGCCTTCCTCCTCTAGCGGCTAGGTTCCGAGAGTCGTGGCTATATGTGCATGTCGGGGTGCCCAGCCCCCTGCTCTCGCACCCGACCTCACCCGTTGTTCCCAACTCAGGCTGGGATCATGAGATGCTCATGAGCCCTCAGCTCGCCTTCGTCTGGCGTCGCTTCAAGAGTTTGAGGGCGCTCGATGTGACGGTGCCCAAGGTGGTGAAGGAGTTCCTTCAACGTCTCATTTCTCCTCTCCAGCGCCACTCCCGTCGGATGTGGGCCTTTGCGGGGCACGGATACCACATGAGACTCTAGGAGGAGGATCTGGCGTCCGAAGCGCCAAGGACGGTGCTGAGGGCCTTGACGGGCGACCCTTCTCCAGGCAGCCTTCAGCACGGTGCCGCCCTCTTATATCTTTGCTCGGACAGAGCCGATTTTGTGAGGCAGATGCCTAGCTTCAACGAATGGGGGCTACGCCCGGTCGGCCTCACGGGGCCCCGTGAGATCCCAGTTGATGTGGTCGCCCTTCCGGTCACCCACGGAGGTCTTGCCTCACATGATGGAGTAGGGAGACGAGAACCGACGGGGGCTGAGGGGGCGATGCTGAGATGCCGATGCCGCGCTGGGCTCCTAAGGCGTCATCTCCCGAGGTGCATCCTAGAGTGGTGGCAGATGAGGAGTTGCGGCCTATGGATCCTGAGGCCACGGTTGCCGAGGCCCCGACTGACCTTCATGAGGAGGCGCCTGGCGGCGTCCTCTAATCCAGCTCCCTTGGCGCTGGTCACCTTGACGCTTCCTTCATGCCGCGGGCCGACCCTTGCGTCAAGAGCTTAGGTCGGTTCCGCGTAGACTTCGAGGCCCTCCGCAAGAGGAAGGAGGCCTCGGGTGGAAATGATCGCCCTTGCCGCCCACTGAAGTGCAGGAAGTACTTCGCCATCGACGAGTAAGTCCTCTTCTCTCCCAGTTCCCTACCTTACTGTTCCTTCAGCTGATTGCGGCCTTTCAGGGCCCTTCCTGCTGAGTTTGCGGACACGGCCGAGGAGCCATCCCCTCAAGCTTCATCTTCACCGCCGATCTTGAGCACCCCGAGCTTAAGTACCGCCCTTGCCGCGGGGCCGGTTGGAGAAGTTGGCCGTCCTGCGGGGCATCTTGAGCCTGCGCGCCTGCGACCCCTCCTTTGCGAGCTCTCTTGGGGCACAACTAGCCTACCCCGCGCTCCTCCCCTAATCGTGGATGGCGACTGGTTGAGGTCGATCTTGAGTTCCTCCTCAGGGGACGGACCGGCGCCAAGCTGGATCCCTGGCGGGGCCCGTCCGGCGATCGGGGGGGGGGGGGCACCAGCCCCCAGCCCCCCTGCCGAGACGGGGCTTGCCGCCTCAGGGCCCTCCGCATGCACAAGGGGCGGAGGACGACGTGGAAGACGTGCTCAGGCGCGCCCGGGAGCGCAGCGCCCTTCATCAAGAGTTTCTTCAGAAGGCGGTGGATGCGGTGAATCAGCTCGGCATGGAGCTTGCTGGCGAGGATGCACGCCTTGCTGATGAGAGGCGCAAGCTGAAGGTGGCCGTCAGCCTTGCGCATCACCAGCGTGACCTTGAAAACGCGAAGGCCGAAGCATCGCTGGTGGTATTGTGGGAGGCCTGCTCCCAAGCCGTTGAGGAGGCCCAGGAAGCAGACCAACGGTGCAAGGCTGCAGAGGAGCGCGCGTGGGAACTCCAAGCCTGGAGCAACTCCCTGGAGCGGCAAGTGGAGTTGCGCCAGGCTGCCCTTTTGTCGCTGAAGGGAGCACCCGTTGACGAGGCGGAGCTCCTGAGGCGCGAGGAGGTGCTGGCGCTGGAGGCTGCCGAGCGCAACCTCGACCTCGAGCAGTTGGAGACGAGGGAACGCCTGGTGACCCAAGCGGAGGATGATGTCGGTGCGAGGGAGGCCCGAGTCCAAGAAGAGGTCAACTGCCGCATGGCGGAAGCTCGCTTGAATCTTGAGCGCGAGTACGAAGGGAGGTTGGAGCTGGTCAGGGCCGAAGCTGAGGGCAGGACCGCTGCCCTCAGGGCCAAGCTGGCTGAAGCGACGCGGCGTGCGGATTCCTCCGCAGCCGCCCTTGGTGCAGCGCAGGTCGAGCTGGCCTCTTCCCGTGCTGAGCTGCTTCTTCTCCAATAGAGGGTTGATGGCACCGAGGCCGTTGCGCGGCAGAACGAGGACGAGATCCACCAGCGGCAAACTCTAGAGCATGTGCATGGCCCCATGCTCCGAATGCTCAGGGAGAGGGCCAACACGGCCCTAGGCAACATCTGTGAGGCGGCTGTTGCGGAACCTCATGTAATCAACTATGTTGGCAACCTTCGGTTCTTCACGGACGTGGTGACACAGCTGGAGGCCCGCTCCGACAGGACCCACTGGCTTGTTGAGGAGAGGAGTCGAGCCCTGCTTGGGCGTGCCTTCTCCCGTGTCTTCAATTATCTTCAGGACCGAGATCCGCACTTTGATTTCGATGCCTCCATCGCACCGGTGCCCGTAGCCATTCGGGGCGATCTGGTGTAGTGGGTGGAAGACAATGTGGACGCCCTCGTTAGGGCCTTCGCCTCTAATGACGACGGCGTGATCGTGGCTGCTGATGAAGGCGGCGTTGTGAACGAGCATGGTGCTGATGACGGCGATGGTGACGGCGGTGACGATGCCAGTGATGCTAGCGACGCTTCCGGAGGCGCCCCAGAGGACGCGGTGAGCAACATGTCTGACTGATTATATGCCGCCTCGGCTGCGTACCCTGCATGGAAAAGTTCGGGCGTGGCCCTGAAGGTTGTGAGAGCATTTTGGGAGGGGGAGCCCCACGTGTAAAGGTTGTAACTGGTGAGGCAGTCCTGGATAAGGGGGTATCCGGACAGCCGGACTATATACTTTGGCCGGACTGTGGGACTATGAAGATACAAGACAGAAGACTTCGTCCCGTGTCGAGATGGGACTCTCCTTGGCGTGGAAGGCAAGCTTGGTGATTTGAATGTAGATCTCCTTCTCTGTAAACCGACTCTGTGTAACCCTAGCCCCCTCCGGTGTCTATATAAACCGGAGGGTTTAGTCCGTAGGACTCACGACCATCATCAACAATCATACCATAGGCTAGCTTCTAGGGTTTAGCCTCTCTGATCTCGTGGTAGATCAACTCTTGTAATAGTCATATCATCAAGATCAATCAAGCAGGAAGTAGGGTATTACCTCCATTGAGAGGGCCCGAACCTGGGTAAAACATCGTGTCCCCAGTCTCCTGTTACCATTAGCCTTAGACGTACAGTTCGGGACCCCCTACCTGAGATCCGCTGGTTTTCACCCGACATTGGTGCTTTCATTGAGAGTTCCTCTGTGTCGTCATGATAAGGCTTGATGGCTCGTCTCGTTGTTAGAGACAACATCACCGCCAGGGAAGCCTGGCTTTAGGCCAAACTCTCCGGCTGGGCGGCTTTATTATGACCGCCCAAACGGCTATTGCATCGACAATGACTTCTCAGGTCATTAAAAATAGCCTCCACGTTAATTCGGCATTTTCTGAACAGATGGATCCAATGGACCTCTTCTCTCTCAATGAGATCTTGGATCGCATCGCCGCCCTGGGCGTCGCTACGGACTATGACCGAATCGGGCTTAAACCCGATCAAAGGGAGATTCACTCTCCGCCGGTCACCCATGAGATAGCGGTAGTGGAAGAGCATCATCCTAATTCTCCCTCCACTTTGAGGACGAACTATGTACGGATTTCGGAGCTCTTCGAGCCGGACATCCGCTCGCGGGAGGACATGACCCCGGTCCTAGACTCAGGGTCAGGAGGCGGGCCGAAGAAGTTGGGAAATGCCCCAGAACCCGAGCCGTCAAGCTCGGAAGCTTCTTTGCCCCTGGGTCTCAGATCGGGTCGGGATTCGGACTCAAATCCGCCCACCCACCCAGATGTCACATCCCTAGTTCTGGCCTGACCTATGCTAGCTTCCATGTGAGCATCATGTTTAAATTCAAATGAAACTTGAATTGAGGAATTTTCAAAAGCCTCAGAAAACCTCTAAAAATAACCAACATTTAAATCTCATCAAATGAGTCCAAGAAAATGTTCATGTTATTCTGTAAAAATATTGGCATGAGGTAAAATTCAAACCAATATTTTTGGAATCACAGAAATATTTATTTTGGGCCTTTGACTTAAACCAAGACATATTTGAGTTGAATTTATTTCTGTTATATAAGAAATAAAGTTCAAATTATTTTGTAAGTTTCCTGTGACTTTGGACTAGTTCCTGAGCTCACATACAATTTACAGAAAGTTAAAAAAATGATTTGATGTTTTAAATCAAATCAAAACCAATTGCAGAAATTAGAAAAACATTAATAAATAGAAAACCAGAGAGAGAGAGAGAGCCTACCCGGGGCACTTACCTGGCACCACCAACCGGCCCAGCACTACAGCTGGCCGGCCCAGCCCACCACCGCCTCCTCCCTGTCGCCTTCCTCCTTGCGCCAGTAGGCATGGGCGCGTGGCCGACGTGCGCGCACCGCCGTGCGCCACCTCCTGCTTGACGCCGAGGACCTGGACGCCTCTGGCGTTGCCACGCAGACCCCCTGGACCCCTCGACCGCTCCACTCTCTCCCTGCCTCGCCTCCCTTGCTCCCTCTCCCGAAGCAGAGCGAAGCCGCCGACACCGTTCGCCGTAGCTGCAGCCACCGCCTCCCCTCGCTTCTCTGACCGGACCAGAGGCTCCGCCTCGACCCCCTCTTCCTCCCCACCGACCCACGCCCTGCCGGAAGCCCTGCAACACCGTCCTTGACGCCATCTTCGTCCTCTGCACCGACGGCCGCCGTTGCTCGATTCGCCGCCCACAGAGCGTCCCCGGCCTCGCCCTCGCGCTTGTTGGACTCGCGGTGAGCCGCTGACCCGTTCCCCTCTTCTTCCCATGCCGTTTGGCCTCTGTAGCCGCTGTTTCCGCCGAGCCCGAGAGCTCTTCGCCGCCGGCCATGTCGCCGCCGTGGCTACGACTGCTGAAGCTCGCAGTAGATCACACCGCTGCACTCAATGCCTCACCACAAGCCCGTAGCACGCCCCAGCTCGCCTTCTTGTGCCCCCTAGCTCTTGCTCGCGTCTCGCCCGAACTCCGGCCTCCGCCGCGAGCTCGCTTCCGACGAGCTTGGTCCACCCCAGCTGCTCCCGCTTGCCCCGTTAGATGCGCCACTCCTCCAGCTCCCCGTAGAGCCAAACCCAGTCGCAAACCACCGTCTGTAGCACCGTCCCGAGCAACTCCGGCGAGGTCCCGCCGTCGCCGTGGTCGCCGGCGTCACTTGCTGACGTGGCGCCGGTTAGTTAGCACTAATGACCCTACTTAACACCCTTAGGGCCACTGCCATGTGGGCCCCTGTGCCGATTAGGTTAGTCTAATTTTCTGTTAAGATTAGTACTAATCTGGTTGGGCCCCACGTGTCAGTTTTGACCTTGGTCAAGTCAACATTGACCGGTCCCACCTGTCATACACCCAGACCAGCCTGAGACACTGACGTATGGGTCCCATAGGTCAGGTTTGACCTGGCCGACCCAGTTGACCTGCTGACGTCACCACGACATCATGCTGACGCAATAACTAATTACTGGAATTTTTCTTATACAGGAAATTCCAGAAAATAACCAAAACTTCTAAAAATCATAGTAAATCAACCGTAGCTCCAAATCAAATAAATTATATATGAAAAATGATCAGAAAAATCCAATCTATCCATCTGCACCAGTTTCATGCATGTTTAAACAAGTTAACTTGCTGTTTAGTGCAAAACATGATAAAGCACTTTTTATGATCACAAATGTGTTTGAACTTTGAATCTTTGGTTCAAAATAGCTCAAACCCATCTGGTTGTAGTGGCATTAGCGCAACACACTCATTTTACCATGTCATGATCATGCATCATATTGTGCATTGCATTGATTGTGTTTCTTCTCTGTTGCCGGTTATTGTCCCCTCTCGATAGACGTGGTTTCGACGATGAGATCGATGACACTGATGAAGAGCTATATTATCTTCGGAAGTGCCAGGCAAGCAAAACCCCCTTGTTCATTCCGATACAATCCCACTCTCTCGCTCCTGCTCTCTTTTACTGCATTAGGATAACAACAATTCATCTGTTACTTGCTGCGGTAGCTGAACCCCTTTATCCTCTGCATGACCTGTCATTCCACAGTAAATAGATGAAACCCACTAGCATGAGTAGGAGTTGTTTGAGCCCTGTTGTGCCTACTCATTCATGCTTGTTTGTCATGCCTGCTACTGCTTAGAGTTGAGTCAGGTCTGATTCATCGAGGATGAATCAGAGGTGTGTGAATATGTCCTACCGTGTGTGAGCCAAGTGTGTGAACACGATTTGGTAAAGGTAGCGGTGAGAGGCCATGTAGGAGTACATGGTGGGTTGTCTCATTGCAGCCGTCCTCAGGAACTGATTTCTGTGTTTGTGATCCATGATACAGTTACTACCATGCATTGGGCCCGAAACCAATGGACCCTCTCGGCTTCTTATTCACCCTAGTCCTCTGTCCAGGAGTTGCAAGTAGTTTCTGGTGTTTGTAGTATGCTGGAGGCCGTGGGCAGCGCTGACCGGAGGGGTGGGCTGTGATGCGGTAGGCACGTGGCCGGGTATACCGGGAACCCGTTTGGTGTCACGGCACCCTGTACACATCATTTGGGGCTATGAGCGAAACTTTGGCCGGATCTCCTCATGGATGGAACCCGAATAGGCGATAAACCTGGACTAGAGACTTGAGTGTTTAAGTAGGTCGTGGACGACACCCACGTTGGGCTTCCGCTTGAAGGTTGCCGAGTACATGTCGTGTAAACGGCGGTAAGTGGTGAGAGCGTGTATGAAGAAGTACACCCCTGCAGGGTCAACATCATCTATTCGAATAGCCGTGTCCGCGGTAAAGGACTTCTGGGTTGCCTGTACAGTTCATAGACAAGTGAAAGTGGATACTTTAAAATACGCAAGATAAGCGTGAGTGCTATGGATGGCGTTCTCGTAGGGAGACGGGAGCGGATCCATAGCGGTGTATTGGTTGGTGAATATGTGGACTCGTGTGCGCCACCTCAAAAGAGTTACTTGCAATAGTAGATCAGGATAGCCACCGAGTCAAAGCTGGCTTGCTGCAGTTAAACCCCACCATCCCCTTTGTTGATAATGATGCATATGTAGTTAGTTCTGATGTAAGTCTTGCTGGGTACATTTGTACTCACGTTTGCCTATTTTATGTTTTTGCAGAGAGACCTCAGTCTCGCTAGTAGTTCCACGTGGACTTCGATGTTTAGCTTGTTACCTCAGCTACGATCTTGTGCCCTCGGCAGGATCTGGTAGATAGTCAGGCTTCTCAGCCTTTTTCATTTGTAGATGTCTGTACTCAGACATGTTAGCTTCCGCTTGTGCCTTGATTTGTATGCTCTGAATGTTGGGTCATGAGACCCCTGTTTGTAATATCTCGCTCCTCGGAGCCTAATGAATACATATTTGAGTCGTAGAGTCATTTTGTGATGCCATGTTGTATTTGCACATATCGAGCATATTGTGTGTATGTTATTGAAATGCTTGGTATGTGTGGGATATGACT
This sequence comes from Triticum dicoccoides, assembly GCF_002162155.2. NCBI lineage: Eukaryota > Viridiplantae > Streptophyta > Magnoliopsida > Poales > Poaceae > Triticum > Triticum dicoccoides. Next base: position 514,130,801 of record NC_041391.1, read on the forward strand.
ATCTAGTTGTTTATCTTTAGTAGCCTCTCTTATCGGGAAATGTCTCCTAGTGTTTCCACCGAGCCATGGTAGCTTGCTACTGCTCCGGAACACTTAGGCTGGCCGGCATGTGTCCTTCTTCGTTCCTGTGTCTGTCCCTTCGGGGAAATGTCACGCGATGAATACCGAAGTCCTGTTAGCCCGCTACAGCCCGGTTCACCGGAGTCCTGCTAGCCCAGTGCTACAGCCTGTATTCACTCGCTGATGACCGACACGTTCGATGCTGGGTCATGGATGCCTGTCCCTGTAAGTTTGTGCCACTTTGGGTTTACAACTAGCCATGTCAGCCCGGGCTCCTTATCATATGGATGCTAGCGACACTATCATATACGTGTGCCAAAAGGCGCAAACGGTCCCGGGCAAAGGTAAGGCGACACCCGTGGGAATACCGTGCTTGAGGCCGCGAAGTGATATGAGGTGTTACAGGCTAGATCGATGTGGCATTGAGTCGGGGTCCTGACACCAGATTTATCCAATCTTTCCCATATCATAAAAGAGCCCCAAGAAACAGTACATCACTACTGGGCCAGATTCCTCCTTGTGATAAACAAGGTCAAGGACTGTCGTGAGGTAGATGCAATCTCCCTCTTTTGCAAAAATTGCACGGACAAAGGGATTCTCAATGCTATAAACAGCCATGACATAGTACACTTCGCTGACTTAGCGGCCATAGTGCAAAAGTACTGCGCCATGGAAAGCGCCTGGAAAACCCAAACAAGTTTCTGGGACAGTCCAGCTCTAGCCAAATCCCCTGTCCGAACTAAAATGGTAAACTCTCGTAAGTCACCCGATTCAAGTACCAAAAAATAAAACCCGCCGCAAGGCGCGGAACCGTATTGGTAGAATGGCTAAACGGGTCGTGCAAGATTCATAGCACACCGGATACTACGCCAACGCATAACCGTAGAGCATGTTGTATACTCTGGTAGGTGGCAAAGAGCGGTGAAGATCTCCTCATAAAACATCCCGCCGGAGACAACAATACGGTATTTACAGTCTTCAAGACTTTCGCCTCAAATAATAGGCGAAAGCGAGCTCAGCGCAGCCTTGCAGAAGTTTGCCACATGGCAACAATAAACCCATGGAACGACGCGGCTATAACCTACAATGCCAGTGACGAACCCCAATTCCGGACAGTCCGAGCACCAGCCGCTTTGGTCCTTAGCCCAATCGTGGATGGCTTCAGGCTTACTAAAGTGCTCATGGATGGCGGAAGCAGACTAAACCTCATCTATGAGGAAACCCTCAACAAGATGGAAATTGACAAGAGCCGCATTGAACGAAGCAGCACTACCTTCAGGGGAATCATCCCTAATCGAGAGGCACAATGCACGGGAAAAATCACACTGGATGTGGTATTCGGCACGCCGGAGAATTACAGGTCCGAAGAAATTACATTCCAAGTAGCCCCCTTCAGCAGCGGATACCACACCCTCTTAGGGCGGGACGCATTCACAAGTTTTCAGGCTATACCCCATTACGGGTACATGAAGCTCAAAATGTTCGGGCCCAACGGAATCATCACTCTAGCTAGTGATCCAGACGTCGCACTCCGCACCAAAAATAAAACTGCCGCTCTCGCCCTGGAGGCATTATCAGAAGCCCTCGCGACCGAAGAGCTGACAACACTACAAGCAACAGTGGACAGAGACAATGTGATACTCGACAAGCGACCTAAATCCACCTCCTTCAAGCCAGCGGAGGAGATAGTCAAATTCTACATCCACCCAATGGACCCTTCAAAGACAGCTTCCATAGGGACACAGCTGAACCCCACAATAGACGCCGCACTGCGAGACTTCCTGCGCGAAAATTGGGATATTTCGCCTGGCATCCTTCAGACATGCCGGGCATCCCACGCGGGCTGGCCGAACACGGCCTCAATATACTAAAAGGATACAAGCCAGTCAAGCAGACTCTTAGGCGCTTCTCAGAGCCTAAGCAGCAAGCCATGGGAGAAGAGCTAGCCAAGCTACTCGAAGCTGGATTCATCAGAGACATCAAACATCCGGATTGGCTAGCAAACCTAGTAATGGTACCAAAAAAGGACAAATCCTGGCGCTTATGTGTCGATTTCAAAGACCTCAATAAAGCATGCCCTAAGGATCCCTCCCCCCTCCCCCACATTGATCAGATAATCGATGCCACCGCGGGACAGGATTCAGTGTGTTTCCTAGACGCATATTCCGGATACCATCAAATCAAGATGGAGGAGTCCGACCAAGCTGCAACAGCCTTCATCGCCCCATACGGCCCTTTCTGTTTCAACACCATGCCCTTCAGGCTAAAAAACGCCGGCGCAACCTATCAACGCATGATTCAGACATGCCTGGAAAAACAAATCGGCAAGTTAGTAGAGGCCTACGTAGACGACGTGGTCATCAAAACAAGAAACGTCGAAACCTTAATAGACGACTTGAGGCTTACGTTCGATAATCTCCGAACATACAACATCAAGCTCAACCCGGAGAAGTGTGTCTTCGGTGTACCCTCCGGAAAATTGCTCGGCTTCATTGTTTCCAATAGAGGAATTGAGGCCAATCCGGCAAAAATCCGAGCTCTGTCACAGCTGGCCATCCCAACTGACCTCAAGCAGATCCAAAAACTAACGGATGTGTGGCTGCCCTAAGCCGCTTTATCTCCCGCTTAGGAGAAAAGGCACTACCCATGTATCGCCTTCTCCGACACACCGAACACTTCGAGTGGACGGACGCGGCCACAGCCGGACTGGAAGAAATAAAGGCACTCTTGGCCACCAACCCAGTCCTGACCACGCCAAATATGGGCGAACCCATGCTATTATACATAGCCGCAACAAATCAAGTTGTGAGCACAATGCTCATCGTCGAACGAGAGGCAGATGGACACAAGTTCCCGCTCCAAAAGCCAGTATACTACGTGTCCACTGTCCTCACTCCATGTAAATCTTGGTACTCACACTATCAAAAGATAGCGTATGCGGTCTTCATGGCATCCCAGAAACTACGACACTACTTTCAAGAGTGTTCGATCATGTTGGCCTCTGAAGTTCCACTCAATGACATAATAAATAACCGCGACGCAACATGCCGAATTGTTAAATGGGCTATTGAGCTCCTTCCGTTCGACATAACATACAAACCACGACGGGCCATTAAGTCGCAAGTACTGGCTGACTTCATCGCCGAATGGACAGAAGCCGAACTCCCTAAAGAGTACAACGCGTACTCAAATTGGATCATGCATTTCGACGGCTCCAAAATGCTGGCTGGATTGGGAGCGGGTGTCATTCTGACATCCCCCACCGGAGATACGGTGCAGTACACCCTCCAAATATTATACACAGACTCTAACAATGCAGCCGAATACGAGGCTCTGTTGCATGGTCTTTGGATGGCGGTCTCCATGGGTATTCAACGCCTCGAAGTGCACGGGGACTCAAACCTCGCAATATCTCAGGTAAACGGAGACTTTGACGCCAAGGATCCAAAAATGGCGGCCTATCGCAATGCTGTCCTCAAAATATCAGCGCGGTTCAAGGGGCTCGAATTCCACCATGTGGTCAGAGAAAACAACCAAGAGGCCGATATACTCGCCTGCATCGGTGCTCGACGCAACCCCATCCCACCTAACATCTTCTTAGAAAGGTTGTTCAAGCCATCTGTGGCATGGGTAGGGGAGTCTGGCACTATTAGTCCGGCTCCGAACACAACCCCAGATTCTGAACCTTCAGATGTAATCGGAGGCTCTGCCACCGAAATAACATCTTCGGCCCACGAGATAATGGCTGTCAGCGCCCCGTGGACCGATCCCTTCTTGGCCTACCTTAATAGGCAAGAGCTCCCCGAGGACCAAAATGAGGCACGTTGTATTGTGCGATGCTCGAAAGCCTACAAAGTCCATGAAGGAGAACTCTACAAGAAGAGCCCCACCGGAGTGCTCCAACAATGCATCTCCGAAGAAGAAGCGCGGCAGCTCTTAGCCGAAATCCATTCCGAACTAGGCGGGTACCACGCGGCAGCCCGAGCCCTCGTAAGCAAGGCTTTGCAGACAGGATTCTACTGGCCGACAGCCCGAGCGGACGCACAGGACCTTGTCCAACATTGCGTTGGTTGTCAACTATTTGCCAATCAGAGCCATATGCCCCATACCGCTCTACAAACGATCCCCATAACTTGGCCCTTCGTGGTCTGGGGGCTGGATATGGTGGGACCCCTTAAAGGGGGAAGCCATAAGAAAAAAGACTTATTGGTCATGGTGGATAAGTTCACCAAAGGGATAGAAGCCAAACTAGTTAAAACGGCCGAATCCGGACCAGTGATAGACTTTATATCGGAGGTTGTGCACCGTTACAGTGTCCCCCATAGTATCATCATTGACAACGGCTCGAATTTTACAGCCGAGGAGGTGAAAGCCTGGTGTGGCAAAATGGGCATTAAGCTCGACTATGCCTCTGTCTATCACCCCCAAACAAACGGTCAGGTCGAACGTGCAAATGGTCTTATTATGAGCGGCATCAAACCCAGACTAGTGCGATCCTTGAAGGAATCAGACACGCATTGGTCGAGGAACTCGACTCCGTACTCTGGGAGCTGTGCACCATGCCGAATCGCACCACCGGATACACACCATTTTCATGGTGTACGGCGCAGAAGCAGTACTGCCCTGCGATATAATTTATGACTTACCTCACGTGCGCATGTATGAAGAGAAGGAAGCCGAGCTAGATCGGCAGGACAACTTAGATGCTTTGTAAGAGGAGCGTGATGTCGCTAAAGCCCATTCCACATTCTATCAGCAGCAGGCTCGAAGGTATCAAAGCAGAGAAGTACGGGCCAAAACTTATAAGATTGGCGAACTCGTTCTATGCCTACCTGAGAAGAAGAAGGACAAGTTCAAACCCAAGTGGGAGGGTCCCTTCATCATCGATCAAATTCTCGCTGGAGGAGCGTACCGTCTGCGCAACGCCTCTGACAACAGACTCGAGCCGAACCCATGGAACGCGGCCAAACTCCGGATATTCTACGCCTAACACCAAACCCAGTGTTCATCTCCTCATCTCCGCCTCTTCGATTATGTTCCTTTTCCTCCTTTCTCGCCACTTTTTTCCTTTTTTATATACATACAACCTTAAAACTATACGGATGCCCTGAGCACTCCGGACGCATTATGCGCGCGCACTATACCTGGGGGCTTCCTATTCGGAAGCTATATATATAATCACTTTAATGGCTTCTTGCCAAGCCACATATGCATTCTTATTTCCATATGTGCCTTTTCTTCACCATTATATGCATCGATATGACTTAAGTTTTGGCCATGTTGGCTTGCCTGGCTCTTGTATTTATGCCCTACGTTCCCGTTAATTCGGCTAGGGCATAAGGGGAGCACCTCTGTGATTGTTACTGCCGGTTGAGCCGGATGTGTACCTCAGACTGGGTGAAGTCGAAAGCTAGCGTTCTTAAGGGAATATTCGGTCGGTGAACAAAAGATGTTCTCATTCCTAACAACGAAAATACCCAGATGTTTTGTTTCCTGCGCTTTCGCTCGCAGTTCGGACATGCACATCGATGCATGCGTACCCAGAGAAAGGAACCCCTAACGGAACTATTCTCTCTGGAAGATGGTCCTTACTATCCATGTAATATAACATAACTAGTCAGGTACTTGTCTGTTCACTCACTTATGACCCCTACGCCTGGTTTCCACGCATGCCCTGGTTTTTCATAACTGTGTGAGTATTCGGATACACCCCAGACTGTCGGATCCGGGGGCTGAAGCAAAAAGGTCCGCCATGACAAATGATTTTCAATCCGGCTAGAAAGTACATGAGCCCATTCAAAATTACATAATCATACTGACTGGATGTACTCTTCCTCTATACCATCCAACAGGCTGTCTAGCTTACAATCCTGCTGGGAATACTTTGCAGCTAATGCTACTTGATCATATAGTAAACTAACGGGTATCTCTCGCCCATCTGGCCCAGCCGGTCCGACTTCGGCCATATGGTTCGGGTCAGCCTTGGCGTATCACGTCTTCACCATGGCCCAAGCTTCTCTCGCACCTTGCCGGTAAGCTGATATCTTCCATAGTCGGAAGCGCCGTCGTGCTCCTTTAAGCATCTCTGCAAGTTCGCACATGCCTCCTGGCAGGGAAGCGGACGGCCACAAAGCCTGGGCAATACCCTACATCACCTGCTGAGCTCGTTCATGCAGTTGTGAAAGCTCTTGCAGCATATCTCCTGCAGACCCAGGCATCTCCTCTTCAGGGCATCCCGTCAACATACCTGCAGACATAACTCTGTCAATACGCCTCCTCGCCGAACTATAGTACAATTCGTTCAAGCACTTACTATAAATGTTGTGTTGAAGCCTACGGTTCTCCTTCACGGAATCCGCGAGCTGAGCCCGAACATCTTTCAATTTGATGCTCAGTTTGAGATTAGCATCTTGCAGCTTATTCTTCTCCTGGATAGACTGCGTCACCACGCGTTCACCCGCCTTCAGCTGACTTCGCAGATGCAGCTCATTATCTCCCATAATCTCCAGATTTCCTCCGGGATTGTCTGCCGAATCTTTCGTCAGATTTATAAAATATGCCGAACACACAAACTGGCAGAATGAAATTCTTACCAGAAGTAGCCTTTTTGGATCCCCTTTTTGTCTACATTAGCCTTCATTTCGGCCTTACACTCCTCCAGCTCTTGAGACAACTAGGCATTCTTCTCTACAAGAACCTGTGCATTTACATGGTCCTTAAATAAGTTGTGCCAACGGTTTCAAGTCTCAGGGGCTACTACTACACATACTTATTTATTCTCTTACCCGTATATCCTTGACATACTGGTCTGTTGCTCTGGCAAGTCCATCTTGAGCAGCGCGGATATAGGCGTGTCCGGAATTGAAGGCATTGAACGCCTCTTCGGAAAAAATGCCACCATGGAGTACGGATCGTCGGCGCCGGTGATTCATGGCGCTCTCTACCTCTGAATTTGTGGCGGAAAGCATATCCGCATCCTCCGTAGGAGGACAGTTCAGCACTGTCCCCACGTCAGCCTCCGCCCGTCAACCCGGTTCGGGAATCCGGCTGCTGGAGGCGTGGTCGGTAGGGTCCTCGGACACAGTCCGGTGTTTCCTGTTGGGGCATAGTTCAAATTGTCACGCCTCGACAAAAAGACCAAATAAACCACGGGGCAAGTTTAATGCATACCTCTGCGCCTGCGTATCGCTCCTAACCGTCTTCCTTTTAAGCCTACCTTGTCTAGGCGCCTCTTGCTGAGAGGCCCCTGCAGGATCCGCATGACGGCCCGACCGCCGTTTTTATAAAAAGTACGGCATGTGGTCATAAGGTACGGAGAAACAAAGGAATCCTTCTGAAAGGTTGGAACCTCGACATTACTTACATGCAACACGAGAAGCAGTCCGGGATAATCCGCGATGATGGCCACTAAAGAACCGCCACTGCTTGCCTGATAGAAGGTCCCGTCGATGAAATCCACGGATATGTCCGGGTCTTCTTCGAGTCCGGGGTCGTGAGCCCGGTCGGGATCCTCTGGCTGCGGAGAAGGGTTGTTGAATTCTTTTACAACCTTCCTCAGTTCCTATTATTGAGACAACAAGGTAAATAATGGTGGTCGAGAAGGTAAGAATGAATGGAGTCGAGTAACATATAACGACTTACCCAACTTCAGGGGTTGTACATGGAATATCCATCCTGCGGTTTAATGCGGAGGAACTCCTCTTCTTCTCCCTTGTACAATTCGGATAGTATCTTCGCCAAAGATGTGGCAGAGTCTGGACCTTTGCAACCACAGCGGGAGGCATCGTCTTCTCCATTGAAGTGCCACGTGGGTTTTCCCCTATATTGAAGTGGCTGTACTCCCCTTATAATGCATATTGACACGACTTCAATTATTGTCAATCCTGATTTGGCCAGGGTTTGTATCCGGCTCATCAGGTAGAAGACTTCCCTGTTTTCCTCCTCCTGGGGGCTCCGAGGGCGCCAGCTTTGGCGTTTCTTCAGCGGAGTATTAGTGAACTCAGGAAGGCTCGTCCGGACTGGTTCCGGAAGGGGAACGTCATCGACATAAAACCACTCTGAGGGCTAGTCTTCAGACGCCTTCTTGGGAGTACCGGATAGGTATCCGGTCTGGGCGACGCGCCATATTTTGGCTTTGCCCACTTGATATATAGATCCCTCCTGGTTGCGTGGGACGAGGCAAAATAACCTCTTCCATAGCTTGAAATGAGCTTCGCAGCCCAGGAACAGCTCGCAGAGGGCAACATAGCCTGCAATGTGCAGTATGGAGGGGGGGGTAAGATTATGCAACTGGAGACCGTAAAACTCCAGGATCCCATGGAGGAATGGGTGGATTGGAAACCCGACACCTCTTAGCAGATACGGGACAAGGCATACCCACTCCCCCAGAGAAGGGTTGGGGAATCTCTCTGCTTGCTCCCCGCCATTATACGTGGCAGTTCCGGATCAGATAGGAACCATATATGTGGGCGGAAGAAACCCTTTGGTCTGCAGCTCTATCAAGCGGCTGTGAGGGATGTAACACTTTTCCCAACCCCCTAGCTTCGGGCTAGGGGAGCGGTGAGAAAGGTTGCGGTGACCGGTTATGATGGGATGACCTCTTTTGGACACACTCTGTGAAATGCTTGCTTGGGGTAAGAAGATGTGATTTGGATCTGAAGATCCCTGTCTCTTCAAATAGATGACTCACCTACGGGATTAGGGTGGCAAATGCAAAAATGCCCCGGCCCCTCGTCTTTGATCGACACGTGGACATGGCTATTATGAAGGCACAGAAGCTGAGGAGTACAACTTTACTAGGAGGCTGGACACTATTCGCCACGACGGGTGCACCGGATTTGGAGAAGAACCCGCCTTGCAATGCCAAAGACAATCTGCGCGTTGGACTCATCGTCATTGAAGCCTGGTTCGGGGGCTACTGAGGGAGTCCTGGATAAAAGGCAAGATCGACAACTTAAATCAAGCATCAATCTCAAATCCAACTTAAATATCACGCAAGTCTCAGGCTCAAATCCAACTTAAATTCAAATCAAAGAAGCTCGACAACAAAGAAAAAGGCAAAAGGCAAAGGCCGTGTCCGGCAGCTAGTCTAGTCTTCGACGTCTTCTCACCAGCGCGGAGCTAAGTGCTGCCGCTAGGCATGGGCGGGAGGCCCCGAGGCCCGAGGGCGGCTCTCTGGAGACTCCGGGCCGTGTACAGCCTCAACCCATTATTACGTGAGAGTGTCACGGGCGGCAAGCTTCACAGGCACTGGGCCTTCTTCACAGGTACCGGCCTTGCTTCATATCGCCAGACGAGGGCCCCGCCTTGCGCCATACTCTACCGCCATTGACGGTGACCGAAAACCAAGGACGACGCCAATGGGATAGAGTGGTCGCCAGCGGATCCCCCGACGACCATGGGTCCTCTGCCGGGGGCAGGCCCTGAGGCACCTCCCCAGCACAGGGCCTACCTCCTGGGAATGCCTTTCTCCGAGCATCACGGGGGCGAGCCCGGATCCCGGCCCCTTTCCTGCAGCCCCTGGTGCCCTCCTCCCGAGGTTAGGAGGCTGCAGCATTGGGGTAGTCATCTGCTGCGGCGACCTGTACCTCCTGCGACCCATGGTTAGCATAAGCTTGCTCCTGAGGAATTAGCGGTACCCGATAGTTGCTGCTGCCGCGCGGTTGTCGAGGCTCTCTTGGGGTTCCTAAAAGAGATCAGCTTCTAGCGTCTCTTCCACCCAGCCTGGCCCGAGGAACGAGGCATGGTCTTCTTCTAGTGCGCACTCTTGATCCACCATGTGGGGCACATAGGCTTCTAGGGCCCGCGCCCCAAAGGCCTCGCCGTAGTGCCCCACGCGCCACGCGGTCCGGCTTGAAACGCTGTCTTGGGGGTGGTAGCATGATGGCTCGCCTAGGCCGTAGGCCGAGGCGAGTGCTCCCTCGCTGGCCGGAGGTGGAGCCGGCACGGCATATCGCCCGGCGCTGACGACCAAGCTGGTGTTGAGGAGGCCTTGGAATCCACCCGGAGCTGTGCAGGCACGTATGGGGCCACCATATGGCCCGCCCTGGATCTGGGGTGGCAGCTAGACGCAGAAGGGAGGTGCTCCCGAGGAGGCGGCGTCTAGGAGCTCAGCAACACGTTCCAACAGCATGTCATGGCCGCCCTCCCGCAGTCTGCACCGTAGCAGCTCTCGGGCCACCGTGAGCGCGGCCCTTGAGTTTGCCTGCTCCCGTCGGGTATGCGGCGCTGTGGCCGCGGCGTGGCTTGAGGCCCTCACTGCTGATCGCACCTGCCGTGGTGTGAGGGCAGACGACACCTGGCCGCGTCGCCCGCGCCCCGTAGCGCCCTGCGGAGCATGAGTTGCCTGGGGCACGAGGTTGAGGTCGCCTTGGACAGGTGGCGCGGCGTGGGCAGGCCACGCCGTCCAGTGGTCGGCGTTGGTCATCGGGTCACTAGACATGGAGACGGCGAAGCGATGGAGCGCAAGGTGGTGGAGGAAGGGGTTCTGGCACACCCCTACCTGACGCGCCAAATGTCGGATTTCAGGTTCCGGCAAACCCTTGAGGTTCGAACTCTGGGGTGCGCGCGAAGATCTCTCCTCTACCAACTGACGTCTCGAAGCCTCGCAAAGAATCTAGGCTAGCAAGATGAACTCACAAGGGACACGAGATTTATACTCGTTTAGGCCACCATTGTGGTGTAATACCCTACTCCAGTGTGTGGTGTGGTGGCTTGCCTCATGGGTTGATGATGAATAGTACAAGGGAAGAACAACCTCGCGAGGGGTGTTCTTGTGGTGTTGTTGTCCCTTTGGAGGGGTTGATTCTAGATGCCTCTACACTATGGTGGCTAGCCCTTTATATAGAGAGTGGCCCTGGTCCTCTTCACAAATATTGAGCAGGAAGGGCGCCAACAATTGGCCATTTTGAAGGGGAACATCCAGTACACTTATCCTGACTAAAGTTGGTCTTCGACTGTCAAAGACTCTGACGATGATGCCGTCTTGGGCTCCACGGTGACCTCCATCCTGCAGCTCAGTTGGTCTTGGTCGTGTTGCACCGAAACGGTAGCCTTTGCCTGATGCCTTGGCCTGTGATTGCTCCCTTTGCACCAAAGAGGAAACACGGACACTACGCAGGCCGGCGCCAGCATGGCGCCCGCCTGGCCTCGATCGTCATGGCTTGTGTCACGGGCACCTCACGAGGTACCCCTGCCTTGATCTCTCCGCCTCCTCGCGAGCCTGCCTGACGAGGCTGCTCCTGAGGAAGCTTCCTGTCATCTGCCCCGCGAGGCTTGGCCCCTCGCGAGGGTCTTGAGCTTGAGCTGATGAAGGTGGGCCGCACTGGGCCATTGCTTAAGCCACGCCGCAGGCCGCAGGCAGGCAAGTCTGGGGACCCCCGTTCCCAGAACACCGACAGCACAGCCGGCCATGGGAGGCGGGAGCAAACAGTCCCACCGGTGCTGGTTTGGGCGGCTGGAGCAAGAAGATCAGATATTGAAGAAGCAGCACGGCCGTTGGATTAACATCCAATGGTCACTGCTGCTAGAATCGTTTGTGGACTAAGTTGACAAAGCCTTTCGTACACGTCAACCTAGTAGACCCACAAGTCAACCTCCAAATGTGTCCCAAAATTTCTAGCCAGATTCAAATTAATTTTAAATCTAAATATACCTTAATTTAAATTCAATGAAATTATACCCGCACAAAAACAATGAAATTTAAAATATCAAAATCCGATAGAAAAAAGTATTTTGGAACTAATTGCCTATTTGCTGTATTATTACTTATAGCCCATTTCTTATTACTTATAGCCCATTTTCTGGGCAAAATGCATTCCTCTCGTCTTGAAAGATTTCTGGCCTAGCAGGGCATAGAAAGGCAAGTAGGCCTACGTTTGTTATTCTGCAAAAAACAAAATAGTTGGCTAGCCATTTTCAGAAAGGAAAAAAAACTGGGCTGGTCATGTGGTAAACATATGAAATAAAAGCCTGGGCTAGACGGGCCACAGGTCCTGCACAACCCAGTTGATACCCTTCTCCGTCCCGAAAAAAACAAAATTACTATGCGCGCTGCTGGGTCCCTACTGTCATCCTCACCATGTACATTCATCTCCTTATTCCTCTCGGTTGTTGACCATGTTGACAACACCGAAGGGTGGTGCCATGGAGAGCGAACCAAGGCGGAGGATGATGGTGAGGCCTCATACGGGAACCAATAGGAGCTGGGGAAGATGCGCAGAGTTTTAGGGTGCAATGTGGCCATGATGAGTGCGCGGCAGCACAGCCAGCCGTGGGAGGTGGGAGCAGGCGGTCCTGCCGGCGCTGGTTTGGCTTTGGCGGCTCGAGGAAGAAGAGACTAAATAAACACGACAGACATTGAATGTCAATCCAACGGTCAAGATTGGCACAATCATATATTGACTAAGCCGACACCAAGTAGCATACTTTTGTATATATAGGAAGAAAAGAAAAACTCGTCTCATTCGCCTGATAACATTCCTGAAACTGTGACCGTTCGATCTTGTGTAGCAACTAAAACTGCGAGGAAAATGCATTCGTCTGCCGTCCTCCTCCCAGGGAACGTTCACCACATAAGTGAGTATCACCCTTGGTTTTCAACCGAGAGGTCTTGGGTTCGAGTCCCAGGAACTCTCAATTTTGTCCTCCTTCCTTCCTCGCAAAAAAAGGGAAAGAAAATCGAAGACTTGGAAGGCGTACAGAACAAGCTATGTACTAGTAAAGAGACGTTGCTGAGTTTTACAAAAAAGAGAGACGTGCTCCTGTAGCTGGTTCGAATTCAAACCTAGACTATGACTATATATGGTGCTATGCTACCCTGCAAGTAATGAAACTGACATATCCAACGTTCACTTCTCCTCTTCTCTACTTACTCTGCCTAGCATCAGAAGCTCTGGCCGCAGCAACCATGTCCGCTGGCTGCTCGTCCACCTGCTCTTCAGCAAGCAACAACCAGATATGCGCCAAGTCGCCACCCGTACCATCGCCTGTGGGTCTCATCACACCCCCGCCAGCACGCGCACCACAGCCGATTGATCATCGCAACCCGCTGCCGTTGGTGTGGTTCCATTACTGCAAATCACGCAGAGTCATCCGTCGCGTCTCAACCACAATCCTCAACCCCGGCCAAGTCTTCTACAAATTCCCGAATGATGGGGTAATAATATGTTTAAGTGTTGTTCTGCTGCTTTCAGTTGTTGATTTTTTTAATAGTTTGGTTGATGATCTTCCAATTTGATTCGTGCAGAAAAGGGAAGATTCATGTGATTTGTTTTTCTAGGAAGTTGCTGATGTGGGGGAATGCAACTACGCTGAATATTTGGTTAGCCGAGGAATCCCAATATCAGCAGGTTGGGGTGTTGGACAAGTAACTGAAGGAACGGCCTTGACAGCAATGAGGAGATGAAAGAGCTTGTGAAGATAATGGGCAAAATCGATATGCTCTATAGGATGATTGTCTCTTTATTTGCAGTCTATGTAGCACTCGTGATGTATTCAAGGGCTATGACATGAGAACTTTGCTGAAACTAGTAATGAATGAAACCTGTGTAGCAGGCTGGGCGTAGTGTTGTGAACATCTAATGATTTCTATTAACGGAAATCAGGGGGTATCGCCTTTTCCTCATAAATAAATAAATAACAGAGGCCCTATCAGGCCAGCTTTGTTCTCATTCGAAGACGTCGAGCAAATTGCAGTCCAACGGCAAATTATGTCATCAAATTCAAGTTTCACAACCAAATATGAGTACAACTAAACAATAATGTCATCATGTTTTAGTCATCATACAATCACCAAACACAAATCAGCATACATAACAAGTGATGTTCTCACAGCAAAATACTAAACAACATGTTCATCAGGTTTCAGTTGTCATATCAAACACAATTTCACATAGTAGATAAAAAAACGTCTTGTGACAGGCAAATACCACAAAAGCAATGTAATCATCATCCGCAGCAGCAGCATCAACATCTTTGCCATGTGTATCAGTCTGAACGTAATTCCCCATGGTGTCATCTTCTTCTTCGTCCTCAACGTCCTCGAACGTTGGCTTCTTCTTGATCAACTCTTGTATGTCCACAACACGAGAGGCAATCTTTTTGCCGGCGTGATTGACGTGATGGATCTCAAAGATATTAGGAACATCTGTGTTATCTTGTACATCAGAAGTAGTGTAAGCATCATCTTGTTGTGCAACTTTATTAAACAAATTCCTCTGCTCAAACCTTTGCAATACTCTCCAGTCATCGCTACGTGCAAATTTGTCTTTCAAGAAAAATATCTATGTTGCTTGATTTTCCAAAATAAAAGGCTCGTTGGTCTGGTATGCCGCCCTGACATTGATGGATTTGAAATAATCATCAGCTGTGGGTTTTGCGATCCTGGAAAACAGGTTATACCAACGACAGCACAACAAAACCACACACCGATGATCCTCGAAACTGGAGATATACTGCAATGGAACAATGTCTGTTATGTTAGCATACAATTCAGTTGTCTCTTTGTCATACGTATCCGTTCTCATGATGGCACTGTTTTGTGTCTTCCTGCCTTTGTCTTGTGCAAGGGTGTTGTAGCGCACATTTCCAACAACACAAGATTCATAATGTCTTACCCGAGTATCAGGACCCATTTCTAGTGAGTAAAGGTCATCATCAACTGCCTGCCCATCCTCCCGCATCTTCTTAACCTATGGTTAGAAAATAGACAAGCTGATCATCTTATGTACTCAATATATAAAAAAAAACTGATAGTGCAATTCAAAAGCTTATGTGGCTCTTAAACCATTTCGCAAATCCTGCTATAACCAGTTTGTCAATGTTTCTTGGATTTTGCGGCAGTAACTCCTTTTTGTAGATGCTGCACAACATAGTGATCGCATCAAACATCTAAATATATAAGAATGTGCTGCAAGTTTAGTAGATTACGATGTATAAGCTGCAGTACTTAGCACTTACTTGATATAAGGTAGTATCTCTGGACAGTTATTCAATACATACCAAACCATTTTGTCCAAATCTTTAGGTTTGTCCTCTTGTCGACTCTTCCCTGTAAATCGAACAGAATAATCGAAAACATTGAGCCCGGGATTGTCTTCACCCACCTCTTTGCTAAGCTGATCAGCTGTTTCAATGTATTTTGAGCAGAATGTCAACGCTCCTGTAGCAATGTAGGCCTCTGCAATGGAACCCTCGGGTCTAGCTCTGTTCCTAACATAACCCTTGAAAGTGCCTACCCGCCTTTCAATAGGGTACATCCAGCCATACTGTACTGGACCTCTAAGTAGTGCCTCATCAGGTAGATGAACAGCCAAATGCACCATCACATCAAAGAAGGCTGGAGGATATATCTTCTCAAGGTCGCATAGGATAGTTGGTATCTTGTCTCTAAGATGCTCCAAAGCATCTATCCTGATATTTCTACTGCAGAGTTCCCTGAAGAATTGTCCCAACTCTGCTACTGCTCTATATAAGTCAGGGCGGCCCAATCCTCTAAGGATAACAGGTAAAACCCTTTGAAGTAGGACGTGGCAGTCATGAGTTTTCAACCCTTGTACCTTGTTTCCATCTGCACTGACTCTCCTTTCAGGGTTGGAAGCAAATCCATGTGGGAATCTCACATGTGACAGGACCTCGCAGAATTCTTTTCTTTTTACCTTGTCCAAGACGTACACAACTGGTGCCATATCCCATGGTTTACCTTCATCTTGCACCTGCAAATCCTGTCTGATACCCAGGTGTGTCAAATCAATCCTAGATTTTAAGGTATCTTTTGTCTTGCCTTCAATATTAAGAAGTGTGACGATAATGCTGTCACATATATTTTTCTCGATGTGCATCACCACAAGATTATGCCGCAGATCCAAATCTTTCCAATACTCCAAGTCCCACAAAGTGGACCTGCGGGTAAACAATAATCTCTCTTCTTCCCTGCCACACTTCCTTTTCCCGCTACCATTACCAGGATGGTTTCCTGGTGTAATATGCCTGACCTTCTCTAATTCCACTTGCAACTCATCGGCGGTGAGCCTCTTTGGTGCATCACAGTTTTCATGCTTTGCATTGAACACATGTCTTCGATATTTTCTAGGATGCGGCTTGTCCTTGGCAAGGAAACAGCGGTGTCCAATGTTACAGATCTTGCTAAGTATTTCGTATGACAGCGGATTCCTGTCACAGCGAACACATGCATTGTAACCATGTGTCGTTCGCCCTGACATAGTGCCCAAAGCCGGATAATCATGGATGCACCAAATTATAACAGCACACAGAAAGAAATTAGCTGGTGGGCTGCTATATAGGTCTCGAGTGAGAACACCCCTCCATAGATGTTGAAGTTCCTCCACAAGAGGCTCCATGAACAAATCAAAATCCTTTCCGGGACTTTTTCGACCTGGGATGAGCAAGGCCATCATGTAGTTTGATTCTTTGGTGCAGACATTTTGAGGCATGTTGTAAGGGATAACAAGCACTAGCCAAATGCTATATGTGGCACTCCGGTGGCCAAATGGGTTAAATCCATCTGAAGCTAAGCCAAGTCTAACGTTTCTCGGGTCAGCAGCAAACTTTTTGTGTTTATGATTGAAGCTTTTCCACTCACTACCATGAGATGGATGGCTCATTACATTCTGATCTCTGTACTCCTGGTTCCTAGAATGCCATAGTACATCCTCTCTTGTTTCAGCATCACGAAACAACCTCTGCAATCTTGGTATAATTGGAAAATGTCCCAGAACATTATGAGGAATCCTCTTCACAGCATCGCCATCTTTCCATCTTGATGATTTACATTTCGGGCATTCACTTAAGTTGGGATAATCCTTCCGGAATAGAACACAATTATTCTTACAAACATGGATCATATCATATCCAATTCCAACTGCACGAAGGAAATTCTTCATTTTACTGTAGGTGTGTGGCAGCTCAGACGCGTCTGGGAAAGATTTGCGGAAAGCATCCAACATCGCATCGAATGATTTGTTGGTCATCCGCTCAGATGTCTTCACCTGAAGAAAGGTGACCATAGTTGAGAATACTGATAGCTTATTTCCTGGGGTGACAGCCATGTTGCATTGTTCCAACATGCGGGCCCACCATTTTTCTTCTGCAAGTGAAAGTTCACGGAATGCATGAGCATTTCGTTGTATTGTTTCAATGTTGGTCAAACTCACTGGCTCTGCCACCACCTCCTCCTCCTCCTCTTCCACCTGAGCATCATGCAGATCAAGATGGTGATCTGCTGCTTCCACATAGTCAATAACATTGACGTTCACAATTTCACCATGATGAACCCACCTAGTATATGTGACCGACATCCCATACAAGTGTAGATGATTTTTCACGGTTGACTGGGGTCTTGTAACTGAATTCATATAGCTGCTACATTGGCAGAGCACATTTGATGTCGGACCACCGTACTCAGCTCTGATAAAGTTCATGAAGTTTTCAACCCCCTCGACATATGCAGTGGAGAATCTTCAAGCAGAAGTTATCCAAGTCTTGTCCATCTGTTAGACATACAAATCAGTTCTTCTACTAGATATTACAGGAAAAACATATATGCTTTTTTATGAAGTCCAGAAAAAAAATACCTAGGTCGATGTCTAAAGCTATGGCAAGATATTTGGACGAGCAGATCTAAGTAACGAAATATATGTAAAGCTAATTCAGCAAACAGATTTGAGTGCTAAATTATGGCAGGCTGTTTCAGTAGTCAATGAGGCCGAGCTAACAGCCATCGAACAATCGAAGGCCATCGCAGCAACAAAGATCGAGTATAAAACGGTATAGAGCTATTTCACCTAACAGATTGGCTACTAGAACATGGCAATCTACGTCACAATAAATATATGGCAGGGTATTTTAGCAACTAATCAGCCTTGGCATGCCATCTCAGCTAAGCAGATTGAGTGTAGAACAGGGCAAGGAAGCTTCTTAAGCAGAGCATACTGACTGTAAACTACTTCGGCAAACAGTGAGAGTAACAGCATCTATCAGCTAACATTGAGCACTATACCGACATGAACAGGGCCTCAGTCTAGAATGCGCGTACCATGGGAGAAGCTGACCGCCGTGCGTCTCCACATGAACGTCGCCAGCGGTGGAGGCGCTGACTGTCGTGCGTCTCCACAAGAATGTAGCCAGCGGTGGCGGCACGGCTAGAGGACGCCAGTCTATGAGAGCGTACTGTGGGAGCGAGAGGATCTCCGTGCGTCCCCTCGACGAACCGCGGCATCGGCGTATCAGCGCGGCGGGGAGGGCGGCTTTGGCGGAGTGAATGGAGTGGAGTGGGACGGGAGGAGGGGGGTTTGGGGAATATTATTGGGTAGTTGGCGAAAGGGCGGTTGAATCGGATTTGGGGGGAATATTTGGGTGGGGGGGGGAGGATTTTCACGCGGTGGGCGGGGGGAGTTGGGCGCATGGTCGGTTTCTCCAAGTGCAGTCCCATGTGTCAGTGAAGAGGCAAGCCGAAGTGCGTTCCGTTTGCGTGAGCCGTGTGCAGGACCGAACATGTGTGGGGTGCAATGCGATCGCGATAGGAGTGCTGTGAGTGTACAACCTTTTTTCCTTTTAAACTAGGTGCTTCGCCCCCCTAAAAAAACTTGTTGCTTCGCGCGATCCATCGATACTACTACTAATAATCCGGTAATCCTGACTAAAACGGTGCGGCCGGGTCTTTTCCCGCGCGATATGCTGGGAGGTTCGCTTAGTTGATTTTTTAAGGACGAGTAATGCTACACCTACGTAATCCTAGTTACGTAATTAATGTAATGTGAAACTTGTGAGCTGTTGATTGTAGATTGGGGGGAGGGAGGGGCCCACCACCATGAAAATCAGGGGAGGAGAGAAAGAGAGGCAACTTACGTTAACCCTTTCGTAGGTTCCCGTAGATGTAGAAAGATGTGAAATGCGTGAATGTGTAGTGGAAGTACTATTGGAGTGTCTAAGATAAATTGTGTATGTATAGACCCTATGTGTTTATTTTACTTCGCATGTTAGATTTGTCTCGGTTCAATAAATAGCAGAGTTGGTGATGATGGTGTGCCTGTGATCCTGCAATATAGGCTGTCCGATCTATATCTAACGGATAGGAAGGAAACTATGACAATTTACCCACACTCCTCTCCAGATTTGTAGATAAGGCTTTCCCTCGTTCATCCTTTTCTCCCACAAGATCTTGATCTTCCGTGCATCGCATGGGCATCTTGCTAGTACTCCTACAATATACTATATTATTGTGAAAGTTCATATACACCGGCCGAGATTAATGCAAACACGACAGATTTTCATTACATTTTGAACTTTTATAGGACAGAAAAATAGAAGAAACCCGACCCTAAACCTATTCTACGGCGGCGACCGACGTCCTCCATCTGCGATCTCTATGTATGGGGGCGGGGTTCAAGACCCATGAAGTGAAGGTGCGGTCTCCCGCGAGGAAGAGTAGAACACGGGATACAGACCGGCCAGTTGGCACACCATGCCCTGCCGCCTCCCATGCCCTACTCATCCTCGGAGGAGTCCCCGACCTCGGCGGGACGATAGCAAGTAGGATATGTGGCTGACGGTGCTCCCGTCGTCGGCCGCTAGCATGGCCACCACTTGTGCGGCCGCGTTCGCGTCCGGCTATGCCGCTATTGCATCACGAGAGGCGACTTGAGCGAGGGCGGCGACCTCGAGCTTCATCCCTGAAGACAAGCTCTTCTGCAGAGCGTTTGTGCTTGCGGTCATGGCGGATGTGGTGCCAGGTAGGAGGATGATGCGCTATGATGTGGAGGTTAGCTGGGTGTTGCCGCTTTAAATAGCGCATTCCGGTGAGGCCAAGCGTCCGGGTGCGTCATTAAGTCGCTGGAGTTGGTTCCTCGGGCATTGAGCCTCTTAATGACTGCATACAAATGGACGACATGAATGCGGGCAGCTGGCGCCGGTTGGGAATGCACCGTGTGATGGTGCGAGGTACGAGGGTTTTGGTGTGCCAGGGTAGTCAGCTGCGGACGTGGCAACGTTGGAGATGCCCTTTGCTCACATGCGATCCCCGCATGTCATTGAAGAAGCAAGATGACCCGGCATGGTCTTAGGTCCTGAGGATGCAGTTGGACATGCTACACCACTTCGCGGACGCGTCGCGGCGCCCCGTGCATCCTCGACGAGCCGGGTGTTGGGGTGTGTTTGGATTGTGGCCAAAGTGCACCTTACCAAAATTTTGGTCATGACCCAAAGATTGGTCTTTGTTTGGATGGTTGCCCTTTTTTGGGCATGCCAATGAACTCTAGCCAACTCTAGTTCATTTTTCTTGCCAATGTCGGCCAAATCATGGGCAACCAATACATCAACCAAAATTTTGGTTACCCAATGCTTTGATGGGGCAACCTTGGGCACAAACCAAACATATTGTTGGTCGTGCCACATCACTAATGCCACCCTCGACACACTGAAACTGACCGTGTCTAGCAACGATGGGCATGTCGCTCACCACAGTCGCCGTGTCCAGAGGCGGTGCTGGAGCTGCGCCATGTTGTTGGCCCCCACGGCCGACATGAACGGTTGTCGCTGGCGAGGAGGTCATGGGCTAGCTCCTCCATTGGACTAGTCTGCACTATGTCATCCCGACGGGTGTGCCCCACATGTCGGTTTCCCTGTTTTCCCGGCCATATGCGAGCATTAGTGCTCCGCTTTGCGCATTAGGCCTTTCACTATGTAGGCCAAGCGAGAAAACTTATTGTTTATTTGAACCGTTCAAGTATAATCATCTGGCATTTGCTTATTTCTCATTCCTCTCCAACCCTCTTCTCCATCTATCATGTCGCCCTCCGGTTGAGTCCATCCTCCCGCATGCCTCCTTTGAACATTCCGCCGAGTATCATTCGCATGTACCCACCCTAGTCCTCTTTCAATCGATCTCCGGACCCCGAGATGAAATCGAGAGAAAACGAGTGGGGGCACGTGATAAGTAAGGCGGATTCAAAATTTTGAACCGGTGATCATAGCATCCGCAAATCATATATAAAGGGTATTCAATGTTCGTTTCGTTTTTGAATGTACAATATACTCCCTCCTATCCTTTCTAGTTTACATATAAGTTTTATGTGTAGTCAAAGTATCTCTACTTTGATAAAAAAAGTATCAACATTCAACAACGCCCAATCAATATTTTTAGATTCGTACGTACTCCTAGATTTGTACTCAAGATGGTTTCCAATTTGTTTTCAACCACGTGAATGTACTTGTTCTCGCGCATGCTCTTCCTACTAGGATTTTGCCACGTATAGCTAGTCCAATAGCAACTTTTTTAAGCTCCCTGTCCAATAGTACTAGTGGAGTACTGACAACATCTGTACTAGAGTATGCAGTGCTCATAGTAGTACTCCCTCCTTCCATTTATATAGGGCCTATGTGGAGGAGAGAGATGTGAAAAAGTAAGGGGAGTGAGCTCTCATGCAAGAGCCTAGCTATGTATATGCATTCCTAGTTAAATACAATAAATATGAAGAAAAAGATAGAGAGGAGATGGAAAAAAGTTCTAATACAATAGCCAACCTTATATATTCTTTTGCAGAAAATAGCCAACCTTATAGCCCACACTACTGTATGAGTGCATATAATAGATGATGGCTATAGATGACATGGTAGTCCCTCATAGCCATCGACTGGCTATATTATTAACCATGCTCTAATGCGTTTTAAAACCGCATTTGACTATTGACAAGATTCATAGTACATGAGATGTATAGTGTGAAAATTATATCATTGGAAACTCCTTTCACATACGAATTTGACCGTATGCTTTGTGTAAGTTGCATGTCATATATTATTACTCTAACATTTGGTCAAAGTTAGCCTCGAAAAATGCATTAGGACCTTTATAGTAAATGGAAGGAGGGAGTAGTAGTGGAAGTGGATCCTCTGACGTAGGTATCCCTGCCTTACACTCCCTTTCGGTCACTTACTGGCGGACCCCATGCTTGCTAGGCCCCGTATGTCAGTTACTCAATGGGTTCGGCCACGTCAGGGGATCCTCATACGTAGTATAATCCCTCTATTTTTATTTACTCCGCATAAAACAGAGGGAGTGGTAGTATAATAAATGACGCGGGCGGGGGAGGGGGAGGGACGTTGGTTTGCTCTCAACTGCGGTCCCACAAGCAAGCGAAAACACAAGACAAAGAGTGTTCCATTCGGTGAGCGACGTGGAGGGTCCAGCGTGCCGGGCTACAATGCGAACGCGACAAGAGCGATGTACAGTCAAAACTGACTGACCAGTCGTCACCGGAACCACTATTCACAGCATAACCTTCACTGCTCGGCCTATGCTAGCCACTTCCCTAAAACCACACCTAATCTCCAGCCCATTCCCCCACCTTTCGATCCCCTAGCCCGCATCAAGCGTTCCCTAGTTCGCTGCAAAGCCATGGTGCGCCGCAAGATCACTTACTACAAGATGCTGATGCCGGAGTGCCGCGCAGAAATCGCGGTGGCGGTCGACGCCACAGACCTCCGTTCCCAAGCTCGCTTTGTGGCAGGCCAATCCCCTAGTTCTCTGGAGCCAAGCTACGAGAAGGAGGAAGCCGATCCAATGTTCATGGCAGAGGTCGCGGCGCAGAAGGCCCCCGATGGGTATGAGACGATGGACGTCGACTTCGTGCCGACGTCCGAGTCCCCCATGGTGCAGGCGGACCAGCGGTTCAACATGGCGATACTAAAGGAGGACCGGGAGGCAGAGGCTCAACTCGGCTCAGAGTGCGCGCATGCCGCTGCCATTGAGGCTCTCTTGCAGGAGGAACCGGATGTCGTGGATGTGAACCGGGTGGCGGAGGCTCAACTTGAGGCGGAGCGCGCGGATGCCGCTACTATCGAGGCCCTCCCGCAGGCGGAATCGGACGTCCTGGAGTTGAACTGGGCGGCAGAGGCTCAACTCGACGTAGAGCGCGTGGATGCCGCTCTCATCGACGCCCTCCTACAGGCGGAACCAGACGTCCTGGACTTGAACCGAGCGGCGGAGGCTCGACTTGACACGGAGCGCGCGGATGCCGCTGCCATCGAGGCCCTCTTGCAGGCGGAACTGAACGTCCTTGACTTGAACCGGGATGTGCTCTCGTCCGTGCAGAGCGCCCGCACGCTCCGCGTGAACGAGTAGCTGGAGGCCGAGGAGAACCACGGTGCGGAGACACACGTCGGCAGCTACGGCTGGTTCGCGTCGGCAGCCAAAGACGACGAGGCCGTCTCGATCTGTGAGTAGTGATAGTTTTTCTTTATGTTGTCATTTTTATGGATCTTTTGCTATGTAAAAACATATATTGTTGTGCAATTCGCCTGACTTGGGCCAGTCTACCATTTCAGGCGGTTGGATGAATATCCTACGTCTCCTAAGCCTTCTTCCTCACCTCTTCTTCTTCCCCAACAGACCACCGCATGGGCCATACGGGATACTCCCCAACATGCGGTTGCATAAACATACTCTATGAATGAAAATTATGTGACAACGGTAGGATGTCTGAGTTTGGTTTGTTCACATGCAACAACACGTGTCAGTGAGGGTGCGTTCCCTTGGTTGAGTTTGCAGCGTGCAGGAGCGACTGTGTGAAGGTGCGGTGCGACCGCGGCGTGCAGGAGCGACCGTGTGAGGCTGCGGTGCGACTGCGACAGCCGTGCGCAAGTGTACCTCCTTCTTATTTTGAAAACTTTAGGCAAGCTTGGCAAAAATGTGTGGCGAAGTATGGCAATGCGAGGCCTAGACCCAAACAGGATAAGTATGTACGTACTAGGAGTACTAGTGTTAAAAGAGAATGCCGGGGTTTTCCTTTGCGGGATTTAATCGATACAAATCCTCGTTTCACATGTCAATTAATGCGTATGTTTTTCTCCAAAGACCAAAGAGCTAACCATATCACTCCTCATCGCTTGATTAATGTAGTGCCATGCAAACCAACCTTCTCACTTTCGCATGCATGCAGGGGATATTAATGTCCTTGGTTGCTAGTACGAGTCAAACCCCATCAATTTTGCCTCGATTAGTATTAGTGGCCTTTTGCAAATTCCAATTTTGATAATACTGGCCTTGTGTACAAAAAAATGGAGGTAGTAACTATATTTGACTTCCCCATTGCGGTGACGTCGACGATATTCCAGCGTTGTGGTTTGGAGAAGTGTGTTCGACGGAGAACACCATTGAGGGAGACCACGGTAAGTCGTTCGCAAGTACCGCCTGCAAGCCGAGACAACCGCCTTATTTGCATCCAGGAAGTCCGTTGAACCAGAGGACGTGTAAATGTACTAGTACTACTAGTACACAATAGCATCGTCTGTCCAGCTTAGTGCGGTGAGATGGTTTCTCTATGAAGACGATGAAGAAGCAAAGTCAGCGAAGAGTGAAATGATGGTTGCTTCATTCGTGCTTTTGTGATTTGACGCCTCACTGCTTTGTGATTTGTGATATAAGTGACAGGGGAGTAGACTCTATCTCTATACTGTACTACATGCGTCCAAGCATGGGAGAAAGAGGTGAGACGTTGCATTTTTCTATTCCTTCAATCAATCTATCAGGGAGCTTCGGTTCCATCTTTTTGGCTTTGGCAACACCGTACATAATGGTTCCCATGATGCCAAAAGCTATTTTCACATTTGGCTACACATTGTGGATGCCCTTAACCATACCACATGGTTTTGCTCCTGTGTGCTATCTATACAAATCTCAGTTATATTGATCTAAAAAATTATAGAATCAAGATTAGTTAAAAGGAGGTGATTTTTCCGTGCGGATGGCGGGGGAGGTTTCATATTTTTAGAGGATGTTGTCCTGGCGTTTTGCTAACATGCGGTCCCACATGTTAGTGCTTTACCAAGCCGATCTGCGTCCCACATGAGGCAGAACAACGGCAGAAGCAACACGTGGTTAAGTTGAAGAAGATGAGGGAGAAGCGGATTCAGCAACGAGTGAAATGATGGTTGCTTCGTCCCTCCAACTTTGTTTTTTAGCATTATTACTTCGTCCCTCCAACTTAACTGCGGGAAAGGTGCAGCTTTGTGATATGACACCTCATTGCTCATTACTACGCCGGCACCATGACTGGGGTGCTTCACCCCGGCTGCTCTGCACTATATTCCGGTATGGCACGTGGACCCGGTGGCTTGATGTCCCACATGTCGGCGAAAGGGACTAGAAGATTTATGAAAGCGAGCGCTCCGCTCTTACGACAGAGGAGTACACGACACGACGGCCCAGTGAACTGTCACTTGTACTGTATACAGTACTATAGTTTTGCTGTTTCGCACGGTGCATGGATACAAACCCGATTAAACAGGAAAGGGCGGGATTTTTCCCCACGGTAGATGATACTAGCCATACATTTCAAAGGCAATTTTAATGTATGCAAGCTGAATAATTAAGTAACAATATGATATCTAGTAAAACTAAAAACACATATGATTTATTGTGTTAGAGTGTAGTAGTAGTGCTGTATTGCATAGTTGTTAGATGTAACATGCGGGAACGTGTAGAGATGTAGTTTTGGAGGGCCTACAGAGATAAAAGCGTAATACGGTCACCGAACTTCAGAATAAGCTGATTACGGTCACTATATACGTTTTGCGGTGATTATACGGTCACTTGCTCACGTTTCAGCATCGGATTGCACTCTGTTGACCGGCCAAATAGTTTGCGTGGCGCCATGTTAACTAGTTAAATTGACCACGTTCCTTGTGGGTCCCACCTGTCAGTTCGCATAGGGAAAAGGTGAGATGAACACAAATGTACGCAGGCGCGATAAGACTCCAACCCGTGCGCGGGAATCACCTGGTTGTGTATGTGTCTGTCAGGGCCTGATGTGTGCGCATGCACGTGTAGGTTGAGCACTTGAGCGTGAGAGTGTGTGTTGGTCGTGTGGTGTACTGGTGTGTGCATGCATGCGTGCGTGTGTGTGTGAGTGTTGCGTGCGTGCATGGGTGCGTGTGTACGTGTGAGTGTTGCGTGCGTGCGTGGGTGCATGTGTTTGTGTGAGTGTTGCATGCATGCAGTTCGTGTGCATGCGTGCGTGTGTATAATCACCACACCAGCTCATGTGTGTTAAAACAGACGGCTCAGCATACCAATACAAGGCCACCTTGTCCGATGTGCCCGCGGTCATGACTTCGAACCACCGCCCAATATTTTGTTATTGTTTGTTTTCATTCTTACTAGCAAGATGCCCGTGCGTTGCACATAACATGAAGATGCATTTTTATGACTAGTTTATCTTGTGAGAGAAAAGTATGAACAAGGGAAGGCCTTATTTGCAAATGTGGAGAGGTGTGTGGGTACCTTTTTGCAAAATTGCCATAGTTTCTTTCCTATCCATCAGATATAAATCGGACGGCCTATATTGCAGGATGGCAGGCACACCATCATCATTAAATCTATTTTTTATAAGAGTGTATTTTATAAGAGTGTAGATGTAGAGTAGATACAAGCCGATAGGTGGGCACGATGGTAGTGAGATAATGTGATGCAACACTAGAGGTGCCACGTGGAGCATTTAACTGGTCAACTAGTCATGTCTTGAGCAAATACAGAGTTGTACGGTGAACCTATGATTGTATAATAACCACGAAACGTAAATGGTGACTGTAATGACTGGATTCTGAAGTCCAATGTATGTATCGTGCTTTCGCTTCAAATACAATGATCGTTATTGTATATATCACGAGAGAAAGATGAAACTTGCGTGAATGTACTGGGGGATTACTTTTAGAGGACCTGGAGAGAGTTTGTGTGCATATGTGAAAGGGGCGTAGAGGGGGGCATGCGATGGAGAGAGAGATGCTCTTCATTTCTCTTTATTATGACTAACTTTGTATATATAATAAAAATATACAATTCACAGTGTGGAATAAATATCATTAGTGTTCGTACTCCTCCATATTGTCACGACCGGTTTTTCAATAAAATTCTTATTGAGATGATCGATCTCTTGATCCCAGTATAGGAAGAGTTATCCTTACTGGTAGACAAATACTTGAATACAGAAGACGAGTAGCATTAAATATATTACAGGGTTGAGCTGAGGCTGCTCTACAATTTATTAAAAACACACCAATATTGTACATAAGGGCGGTTATGACACAGGGGTGTGGTAACATGCTACTAGCTCAAGATAAAAGTGGTGGTGGGTAACTTGACTCCTAAACTGGCAGCTCATCGAGCGTCGAGGTGAGGCTCGATGAATTTATTTCTGGGGTAGCGAAAGCGGATATAATACAGTGACCAAATCCAGGGTCGCACGAGACTGACTGGGGTTCCTCTAGGCGTCAGACTCGCTATCGAATTCTTCATCCATGAGATCGCCTTCATCAACATCTGGCCAAATCAACAAGCCAGGTGAGTACTTTGAAAGTACTCGCAAGATAGTTCAGACAAAAGATATAACAAATGCATGCATGAATGCGTCATGAGCAAAAATGATGATGCTCATCCAAATAATAAAAACTGCACGACATGGTAAGTAAAACAATCAACTGAAAACCGATCGGGTGTCTGGAGCGACGCCTCGAAGGGTAAATAAAAAAAGTAATCATGCCGCAGTCGGGCGTCTAAGCGACACCACATAAAGGGCTTATATTGAAAAGTAAGAGACAAGAGTGCCACAGTCGGATGTCTGAGCGACATCTCAGAAAGGGCTTTTATTGAAAATAAATAACAAGTATGCCACAGTCGGACATCTGAGCGACATCACGGAAAGTGCTTATATCAAAAGTAAATAACAAGCGTGCCACAGTCGGACATCTGAGCGACATCACAGAAAGGGCTTATATCAAAAGTAAATGACAAGTGTGCCACAGTCGGACGTCTGTGCGACATCACAGAAAGGGCTTATATCAAAAGTAAATAACAAGTGTGCCACAGTCGGACGTCCGAGCGACATCACAGAAAGGGCTTATATCCAAAGTAAATAACAAGTGTGCCACAGTCGGATGTCTGACCGACATCACAGAAAGGGCTTATATCCAAAGTAAATAACAAGTGTGCCACAGTCGGACGTCTGAGCGACATCACAGAAAGGGCTTATATAAAAAATAAATAACAGGTTAGTCCATCAACAAGAATAAACTGTTAACCGGACTTAACACTCATGTGGTTCACCGGAGTTTATTACTGAGACTGACCTTTGACAAGATAAGATGGTCACAGTACTTGGACATGTACAAGATGATTCAAAGGATTTTTGACTCTGCAGAGTTTGTACTAATTTGCCCACAGCCAACGGATTTCC
>NC_041391.1:514159111-514168426 GCF_002162155.2 Triticum dicoccoides
TAGTCACCAAGGACTAGTTCCGATTATGGTATTTTAGTAGAAACACATCTAACTAGTACACACCCATTCCACCTCATGATGCCAGGGATCACCCTTGACAATGTCCAAGAAAAACTTTGAGACGGGGAGGTCACAACCTTGAATAGCATGGGATCAAATTTCTATACGCGCACTCTAAGGGGTGCCCCCCTCTCGGTCCCAACCAGAAACACCCATGCCCCCTGACTGGATGACGGGCTTTAATCCAGGGCCATGGAACCCTCATCCCGGCCTCTCTATTTGGTGTGTACCAGGAAAACGGTTTGCAACTTACTAAGCCATATTCCTTGCGGAAAACATGTGGTAGTACAGGAAAGGAAATGAATGGGAATGTGACTTGATTCACGTTGACATTGAAGTCAGATAGACTAGCATAAGACTGGCATGCCATAACACTGCCATCTTACCCATTTTCATGCCATCACATGGCCATGCCAACTTATATCCAACACATATGGATTTCCGAAACTCACTTGCTTCACCTTTGCATGAAATATAACATTTAACGAAATGGTCATAAACATGCCATGAAACTACTAAAATGCAAACACGCAACAACCACTCATCATATCAAAAGTTCAAACATGCTTGCCTGGTTCTGAGTAGTCGGAGTCTAACTTAGCGAAGTTCGCGGCTCCGTCACCTCCTCCGGTATCTACGGTATAAGAAAAATACATACTTAACGTAAATACCGCGAGTGCATAGAAAAGTGTTCCAAATATTTTTCAAATAAATATGACAAAAAACTAGACAGAAAAATAAAGATGACAGAAAAAGAATCAATCAAAAATCATTTTCTGTTTAAAAGTTATAAAGGTTTTAGAACCAGGGACTTATCTGTGATGAAACAGAAAGTTTCCAGGGGCCAACTGAAAAAAAAACAAAAACGATTCGGGAAAAAGAGAAAACACTGACAAGGGGTCCCACCTGTTAGGTTTAAATTTCAAAGGGGAAAAACAGGGCTCGACGGCGCCCGAGAGCTGCGGTGGTCGCCGACGGCGATCCACGGCGAGGCAAGGGGATCGGGTGGTACCTACGTGTTCAGCGTGTCCTTCCGCGTCGGTGGGTGGTGGTGGCGGTCGCCGGCGAGCACTATGTCGACGGCGGCCCTTGCTCCGGCGAACGGCGGCTCAGGTGGAGTTGGATCTCATCGGGGAAGGCTGCGAAGGTCAAATAGAAGCTTGGGTTAGCTCACTGGGTGCTCGAGGTGGCTACTGATGAGGTTTGGGCGTCGGGGATGGCCTCACAGGAGTGAATCAGGTTGGTGGCCGAGGCGGATCGGGGCGGCCGGAGTTTGGGGAGGAGACCTCCTCGAGGTGCTCCTAGTGGCTTGATGGAGTGTTGGCGAGGTGAAGTGGTGGTGCGTGCTCGAGAGCGAGCTCGGGGCTTCTTTTTATAGGCGATCCGAGGCGGTGGCCGTGAACGGAGTTCTCCGGCGATGGTTACGGCGGCGCAGAGCTTGGTCGGGGCGGTTTAGGGAGTTGGGCGTCAACGTGGAGTTCCACTGGTTCCGTTTTGATGCTAAACTAGCTTGGATTCGGAGTTCCGGGGGGGATTCGACGGAACGGGGCGGTGCGGGCCCGTTGGCGGCAGAGGGCGCGCCCAGTGCTTGCCGGGCCACGACGACGGTGCTACGGGGGTGCGCTGGCATGCATGAGCCACGCGGAGGGCTAGGGAGCAAAGGGCGGCGCAGAACGGCGTAACGGGCCGGTGCTGGCTCCGTTTGGCCGCCACGGGTGGCCCTGACACCGCAGAGGCTGCCGGCGTTGAAGATGCTCGCCGCCACCGATGCCTGCGTCCGTCCAAGCGGCCGTGTGGTGCTCTGGCCAGGGGGAAGAGGTTGTGTGCAAAGTGCCAAGGTGCACGGGTGATCAGTGACCATTCCCTGACGAAAAACGACACTGAAAACCTGAATTTACTGAACTTACTGAAAATGCACATGAACAGTGCCGGCCAAGTGTTCGACGAAATGATTTTGGCATGTGGGGATTTTATCTGGGGCTGATCTTTGGTGTGGTGGCCTCTCATTGCATCTGGGGGCTGCCTGAATTTTGGTAGAATTTTTGGGGAAGGGGAGATATGAATTTCACCAAATTTGACAAATCTGGTCCAAACTTGCAGAGAGAGAAACTTGAAAATTTTGAAAAGAGGAAGAGTGGATCTTGATGGTTCTAGGTTGTGGGTGCCAAGGACTCTCCAGAGGAGTTGGTTTGAGATCAAAACTCAAAGAGAATTAGGTACTTTCTTTGCAAATCACCTAGGCTTAAAATAAATGACAGAATTGTTTTGGGGAGGAAAATAAAAGTAATAAAATCCAAAAATGGATTTAACTTGTTGGGACAGAATGTTTGGATTTCCCCAAGGTGGAGGGAGGGGTTTTGGGAGATTTTACCACAAGAGGTATGGTAAATCCAAGGATGGTTCTACACAAAAGAGTTTCCAAGAAGTGTTTTTGAGAGAGAGAGATATTTTAGAAAGAACTTAATAAGGCCTTTTTCAAACCAAGCAAGGCTTTTGCTGAAAACAAAAACAAAAATATTTTTGGAGTGTCACAGCACCTACCCCCTTAGGAAAAATCTCGCCCCCGAGATTTTAGCTGATCCTTAAACAGGTGTGGGTGCTCTGTCTGAAGGAAATCCTCTCTTTCCCAAGTTGCTTCACTCTCAGTGTGATTGCTCCACTGGACCCTGAAAAACTTGATGGTTTTCTGTCGGGTCCTCCTTTCAGATTCCTCTAATATTTTTATTGGATGCTCCCGGTAGGTGAGGTCTGGTTGCACGTCAATATTTTCATGGGATACTTGCTTCTCTGGATTGCTTACGTACTTTCTCAATTGCGAGACGTGGAACACGTCGTGGACATCGGATAATTCTTCGGGTAAGTCCAGCTGGTAGGCCATCGTGCCTCTTCGAGCCACTACACCGAATGGTCCGATGAATCTTGGTGCTAGCTTTCCCTTAACCTTAAACCGTTGCAGGCCCCTCATAGGGGATACTCGTAGATACACGAACTCTCCGGGTTCGAATCTGATTTCCCGATGCCTTTTATCGTAGTAACTCTTTTGTCGACTTTGAGCGGTCTTGAGTCGATCCCTAATCATCTTAACTTTTTCCTTGGCCTCCTTGAGCATATCTGGGCCGAAGATATGGCTGTCTCCGGTCTTTGACCAATTTAGCGGTGTACGGCATCTTTGTCCATACAGAGCTTCAAATGGTGCCATTTGCAGGCTGGCCTGGTAGCTGTTGTTGTATGCGAACTCTGCGTATGGCAAGCTTTCTTCCCAACTGGTCCCATAGGTGAGGACACATGCTCTCAGCATGTCTTCTAGAATTTGGTTTACGTGTTCAGTCTGTCCATCAGTCTGGGGGTGGTATGCGGTACTGAATGCTAGTTGAGTTCCCAGCGCCTGTTGTAGGTGATCCCAAAACCTAGAGACGAATTGTGTGCCTCTGTCGGATATTATAGTGTTTGGGACTCCATGCAGGCAGATGATACGGGCAAGATAAAGCCGGGCAAGCTTCTGTGTGGTATGAGTTAACTTCACCGGGATAAAATGTGCTACCTTAGTTAATCTGTCGGTGATGACCCATATGACATTATTTCCGTGTCGTGACCGAGGTAGCCCAACAATAAAATCCATTCCAATCTCGTCCCATTTCCACTCGGGTATCTTGTTTGGTTGTAATAGTCCGGCTGGTTTCTGGTGCTCGTCCTTGATGCGTTGACAGGAATCACATCATGCAATGAATGTGGCTATGTCCCTTTTCATACTGTGCCACCAAAATTTTTCCTGAAGGTCCTTGTACATATTTGTTCCTCCAGGGTGGATTGAATATGGAGCGGTGTGGCTTTTAGCTAGAATCTGTTGTTTGAGGTCCTTGATATTCGGCACACAAAGTCTCTCTCTGTACCACAATATTCCTTGCTCGTCTATGTTGAATTCTGAGGTCCTGCCCAAACTCACTTTCCTTTTTATGCCATCAATGCTGGGGTGTCCATGCTGAGCCTGCTTAATCTTTTCCATCAGGGTAGGCTGTATTTCCAAATTCCACACACTGCCTTCGGTGATCATTATTAGGTTGAGTTTGGCAAATTCCTGCTGAAATTCTGGTCTCAAATTTGGTATACTGTCGTTGCCCGAGCTGGGGTTCCGACTAAGGGCATCTGCCACTACATTTGCTTTTCCTGGATGGTAGTGGATTCCAACATCGTAATCCTTCACCAATTCCAACCAGCGTCGTTGCCATAGATTGAGTTTCGGCTGTGTGAAAATATACTTGAGGCTCTTATGGTCCGTGTATATTTCACAACGATTTCCAAGTAGAAAATGTCTCCATTCTTTGATTGCATGGATGACTGCTGCCAACTCCAAGTCATGAGTAGGATAATTTTCCTCATGCTTGCGAAGTTGTCTGGAGACATACGCAACTACCTTGCCTTCCGAGGCCTTTCCGGGATGCGTCGCAATACACCTCAAAATTCTTGTGTATGTCTGGCACAATTAATACTGGTGCCGTTGTTAATTTCCTTTTTAGCTCTTGGAAACTTTTCTCACAAGCTTCCGTCCATTCAAACTTCTTATCTTTCTTGAGTAATTGCGTCATTGGCTTTGCTATGGTGGAGAATCCTTCAATAAATCTCCGGTAGTATCCTACCATTCCCAAGAAACTTCGCACATCCGTTACGCTGGCTGGTGGTTTCCAGCCAAGTACGGCCTTGACCTTTTCCGGGTCTACTGCAATACCTTCTTGGGTCAGTACGTGGCCCAGAAAACCCACCTGTCTTAGCCAAAATTCACATTTGCTGAACTTGGCGTACAGTTGATGTTTCCTGAGTTCTCCTAGTACAATTCTGAGATGTTCGGCGTGCTCTTCTGGTGTCTTGGAGTATATCAGAATATCATCGATGAATACCACAACAAACTTGTCCATATATTTCATAAATACTTTGTTCATGAGGTGAACAAAATATGCGGGGGCGTTTGTTAGTCCAAATGGCATTACTGTGAACTCATACAGTCCATATCTGGAGGTGAAGGCTGTCTTGGGGATATCTTCTGTTCGCACTTTCAATTGATGGTATCCCGACCTTAAGTCAATTTTTGAGAAGAGTTTGGCTTGAGCGAGCTGATCAAATAAATCGTTTATTCAGGGCATTGGGTATTTGTTCTTGATTGTGACCATGTTAAGCGCTCGATAGTCTATGCACAATCTCAGTGTCCCATCTTTTTTCTTGGCAAATAAAATTGGTGAACCCCACGGTGAGGAACTGGCTCGTATGTATCCTTTCTCCAACAATTCCTTTATTTGCTTCTTCAATTCTACCAACTCGAATGGTGCCATTCTGTATGGTTTCTTGTAAATGGGAGCGGTTCCGGGTGCTAGCTCAATGCTGAATTCTATCTCTCGGTCTGGTGGCATGCCTGGTAGTTCTTTGGGAAATACGTCTGGAAATTCACACACTACTGGAACCTTGTTCAACTCAGAAACGTCTACCTTGTTTAATCTTGGTTGCCGAGATATTTGTCTTTCTTTGGCTGAAACCTTTACTGTCTTCCCGTGATGGTGGGTGAGGATTATGCTTCGGTTGAAGCAGTCAATAAAACCTTTATTGGTGGTTAACCAATCCATCCCTAGGATGACATCCAGTCCTTTGCTTTCCAATACAATAAGGTTGGCGTAAAACTTCAATCCTTTGAATTCAACAGCCACACCTTGACAGTAACTCTGGGTCACTTGCTTAATCCCAGGGGACTTGATAATCATGGATTTTTCCAAGGGAAGCATCGAAAAATTATTTTGCAAAGCAAAACTCTTCGAAATGAATGAGTGAGAAGCTCCAGAATCAAACAAAACCATGGCAGGTATTGTGTTGACAGGGAACGTACCGAGTATGATATCTGGGGTGTTCTGTGCTTCCTCTTTGGTCACGTGGTTCAGATGACCCTTCCTGTGGTTGTTATTGGGGTTGAAATTGTTTCGCTTGGGCGTTGAATTATTTCCACTATTGTTTGGCTTTGGGGTTGACTTCCTTGGTTTGGGGCACTGCTTGGCATAGTGCCCTTCTTCTCCACAAGCGTAGCAAGTAACGCCTGGGTGATAAGTGAACTCTTTGCCCCTTGCATGGAAATTCTTGATTGGGCAAGAATTATTCGTTGTGGGTTTGTGTGTCCCACTTTTCTGGAAATCTGTCTTGCTTCGGTGGTTTCGGGCCTGAGTAGTCTGGTCCCTTTTGCATTTGCGGAAATCCTCCAAACTGCGTCTCTCATTTTCCAAGGTAATGGCCTTATCCACCAGTGTTTTGAAATCTGGGAAGGTGTGTACGACTAGCTGGTATCTGAGTGCGGGTGCCAGGCCTTCCAAGAATTTTTCCATCTTCTTGCTCTCAGTCATACGCTCTTCGTTGGCGTAGCGGGACAACAGAGTAAACTGGCTGTTGTATTCTGACACCGTCATGGTCCTTTGTTTGAGGTCATCAAATTCTCTCTTCTTGATCTTCATAACACTTTTAGGAATGTGTGCCCCACGAAAACTTTCCTTGAATTCCTCCCAAGTTATTTCATTTTCGTTGGGGTGCATGTGTAGGAAATTTTTCCACCATGATGCAGCTGCTCCGTGAGATAATGCGGTGCATATAGTACTTCCTCACGGTCTGAACACTCTGCAATAACTAATTTTCTCTCCATGTCTCGAAGCCAGTCGTTGGCCTCAAGAGGTTTGTCAGTATGAGAAAATGTTGGGGGACGCATCTTCTGTAGCTCAGACAACTTGGATTGCTATTGATACTGTCCACGGTGATTTCCCATATTGATGACTTGGTTCATCATTTCCTGATGTTGTTGCTGACTCTGTTCATAAAGGCGACACACTTGGGTAAATGCTGTTTCACTGTCTTGTTGAATTGACTGTCCCTGAGTGAAATTGTGGTTTGGTGGTGTGCCATAATTTTCCTCGGGCTGATTTGGCATGGAGCGCGTCCAAGGACGAGACATCTTTCACTCTGGGGATATATTTTGTAAAACTCGTAAGAAAAGAAATTGAGTCGCAACAACCAAAAAAATTCACAAATACGGAAATTTTAAAAGCTCCAGATTTTTTTAAGGAACGATCAACGATTTGCGCACGGAGAAGGACTATTACATATCTTACATGCGAGCAGTAATTATACAATACATCACTCAGGATAGGCGTACATAATACTGACATGTTATTGAGGCTAGTGCACTTCTCCAGACCCTACATGATGCGCGAACAAGCTACTTCTCACAACCTATGTACATATAAACACATAGTAGAAGTCGGTACATCGCATGACGGCTCAGCGTACTCAGTCAGAGATGGTGAGGATCTCCCTTGGCCTGCCGAGGGTGAGGCGCAGAGAGGCGGGGGACTCAACTTCCTCCTCGCTAATAGGCTCCAGACATGAAGCGCTGCGCTGAGCTGGTGGAGCAGGTGCCATAGGCGGAGTAAAACGAATAGGAGTGGGCGCAATGGGTGGAGTAACACGAATAGGAGTGGGCGCAATAGGTGGAGCAGATTGAACTGGAGTGGGTGCAATGACTTGGTTGAACTCCTCGGTGGTTGGTAGGCGACGAGTAGTGGCGAGAATGGTAGGTGAATGGGATCCCGAAGACGAGATGAAAGTCAGCGGTGGAGCGGTGTGCAGAAGCTCCCTCCTGTTGGCGGCACAGCCATGGACCGAGTCCATGCGGGCAGCAACAAGATCGTCTACCATGCTGTCGAAGGCTGCCTCCAGAGCTCAGAGGTACTCGACAAGCATCTCAAAGGCCTCGTCACGCTCTCCTCTGGGGCAAGCGAATGAGTAATGATAGGTGTATGGCACGTTGCATGGAAGATAGAGGTAGCGATGAGTCTTCATTGAAGGAAGGACATCCCGGAGACGAGCGATCGCCTCACGGGCAGCCATATGCATAGCATGCCTCTCCGTAGGCATGGCTCTCCCTAAGAACCGGAAGCGGCGTAACTCAACACGCCCTCCCTTGAATTGCACCGCGGCCTGGTGCATGGTCATACTGTCGTTGATCTTGTGTGGGTAGAGTGTGAAGACGGGGCGCACTGATGGCCCCTTCGCGACCTGGACGATGAAGGAGAGGAGCTTGACGAACCCCTCAGGCACGTTGGCGAACACCTGTGACTCACAGTCGTTGCCATCCATCTACAAAAGTAGGCGAAAATTCTGAATGGTCAGATCATAATTTATGCTGACTGTAAGAAAATGACTACATTTGTAAAAATAAGAATAAACTCTACTATGCTAATAACCGATTAGCGATCGCACCTAGTGGCTTCCTACAGTCAGCCTGGCTCTGGTACCAAGTTTGTCATGACCGGTTTTTCAATAAAATTCTTATTGAGATGATCAATCTCTTGATCCCAGTATAGGAAGAGTTATCCTTACTGGTAGACAAATACTTGAATACAGAAGACCAGTAGCATTAAATATATTACAGGGTTGAGCTGAGGCTGCTCTACAATTTATTACAAACACGCCAATATTGTACATAAGGGCGGTTATGACACAGGGGTGTGGTAACATGCTACTAGCTCGAGATAAAAGTGGTGGTGGATAACTTGACTCCTAAACTGGCAACTCATCGAGCGTCGAGGTGAGGCTCGATGAATTTATTTCTAGGGTAGCGGAAGCGGATATAATACAGTGACCAAATCCAAGGTCGCACGAGACTGACTGGGATTCCTCTAGGCGTCGGACTCGCTATCGAATTCTTCATCCATGAGATCGCCTTCATCAACATCTGGCCAAATCAACAAGCCAGGTGAGTACTTTGAAAGTACTCGCAAGATAGTTCAGACAAAAGATATAACAAATGCATGCATGAATGCGTCATGAGCAAAAATGATGATGCTCATCCAAATAATAAAAACTGCACGACATGGTAAGTAAAACAATCAACTGAAAACCGATCGGGTGTCTGGAGCGACGCCTCGAAGGGTAAATAAAAAAAGTAATCATGCCGCAGTCGGGCGTCTAAGCGACACCACATAAAGGGCTTATATTGAAAAGTAAGAGACAAGAGTGCCACAGTCGGATGTCTGAGCGACATCTCAGAAAGGGCTTTTATTGAAAATAAATAACAAGTATGCCACAGTCGGACATCTGAGCGACATCACGGAAAGTGCTTATATCAAAAGTAAATAACAAGCGTGCCACAGTCGGACATCTGAGCGACATCACAGAAAGGGCTTATATCAAAAGTAAATGACAAGTGTGCCACAGTCGGACGTCTGTGCGACATCA
>NC_041391.1:514168436-514168845 GCF_002162155.2 Triticum dicoccoides
AGAAAGGGCTTATATCAAAAGTAAATAACAAGTGTGCCACAGTCGGACGTCCGAGCGACATCACAGAAAGGGCTTATATCCAAAGTAAATAACAAGTGTGCCACAGTCGGATGTCTGACCGACATCACAGAAAGGGCTTATATCCAAAGTAAATAACAAGTGTGCCACAGTCGGACGTCTGAGCGACATCACAGAAAGGGCTTATATAAAAAATAAATAACAGGTTAGTCCATCAACAAGAATAAACTGTTAACCGGACTTAACACTCATGTGGTTCACCGGAGTTTATTACTGAGACTGACCTTTGACAAGATAAGATGGTCACAGTACTTGGACATGTACAAGATGATTCAAAGGATTTTTGACTCTGCAGAGTTTGTACTAATTTGCCCACAGCCAACGGATTTCC
>NC_041391.1:514168855-514171664 GCF_002162155.2 Triticum dicoccoides
TAGTCACCAAGGACTAGTTCCGATTATGGTATTTTAGTAGAAACACATCTAACTAGTACACACCCATTCCACCTCATGATGCCAGGGATCACCCTTGACAATGTCCAAGAAAAACTTTGAGACGGGGAGGTCACAACCTTGAATAGCATGGGATCAAATTTCTATACGCGCACTCTAAGGGGTGCCCCCCTCTCGGTCCCAACCAGAAACACCCATGCCCCCTGACTGGATGACGGGCTTTAATCCAGGGCCATGGAACCCTCATCCCGGCCTCTCTATTTGGTGTGTACCAGGAAAACGGTTTGCAACTTACTAAGCCATATTCCTTGCGGAAAACATGTGGTAGTACAGGAAAGGAAATGAATGGGAATGTGACTTGATTCACGTTGACATTGAAGTCAGATAGACTAGCATAAGACTGGCATGCCATAACACTGCCATCTTACCCATTTTCATGCCATCACATGGCCATGCCAACTTATATCCAACACATATGGATTTCCGAAACTCACTTGCTTCACCTTTGCATGAAATATAACATTTAACGAAATGGTCATAAACATGCCATGAAACTACTAAAATGCAAACATGCAACAACCACTCATCATATCAAAAGTTCAAACATGCTTGCCTGGTTCTGAGTAGTCGGAGTCTAACTTAGCGAAGTTCGCGGCTCCGTCACCTCCTCCGGTATCTACGGTATAAGAAAAATACATACTTAACGTAAATACCGCGAGTGCATAGAAAAGTGTTCCAAATATTTTTCAAATAAATATGACAAAAAACTAGACAGAAAAATAAAGATGACAGAAAAAGAATCAATCAAAAATCATTTTCTGTTTAAAAGTTATAAAGGTTTTAGAACCAGGGACTTATCTGTGATGAAACAGAAAGTTTCCAGGGGCCAACTGAAAAAAAACAAAAACGATTCGGGAAAAAGAGAAAACACTGACAAGGGGTCCCACCTATTAGGTTTATATTTCAAAGGGAAAAAAACAGGGCTCGACGGCGCCCGAGAGCTGCGGTGGTCGCCGGCGGCGATCCACAGCGAGGCAAGGGGATCGGGTGGTACCTACGTGTTCAGCATGTCCTTCCGCGTCGGTGGGTGGTGGTGGCGGTCGCCGGTGAGCACTACATCAACGGGCGGCCCTTGCTCCGGCGGACGGTGGCTCGGGTGGAGTTGGATCTCGCCGGGGAGGGCTTCGAAGGTCAAATCGAAGCTTGGGTTAGCTCACTGGGTGCTCGAGGTGGCTACTGACGAGGTTTGGGCGTCGGGGATGGCCTCACCGGAGTGAATCGGGCTGGTGGCCGAGGCGGATCGGGGCGGCCGGAGTTTGGGGAGGAGACCTCCTCGAGGTTCTCCTAGTGGCTTGGCGGAGTGTTGGCGAGGTGCAGTGGTGGTGCGTGCTCGAGAGCGAGCTCGGGGCTTCTTTTTATAGGCGATCCGAGGTGGTGGCCGTGAACGGAGTTCTCTGGCGATGGTTACAGCGGCGCAGAGCTTGGTCAGGGCGGTTTAGGGAGTTGGGCGTCAACGTGGAGTTCCACTGGTTCCGTTTTGACGCTAAACTAGCTTGGATTAGGAGTTCCGGGGGGGATTCGACGGAATCGGGCGGCGCGGGCCCGTCGGCGGCAGAGGGCGCACCCTGTGCTTGCCGGCAACGGTGCTGCGGGGGTGCGCTGGCATGCATGAGCCACGCGGAGGTCTAGGGAGGAAAGGGCGGCGCAGAACGGCATAACGGGCCGGTGCTGGCTCCGTTTGGCCGCCACGGGTGGCCCTGCCACCGCAGAGGCTGTCGGCGTTGAAGATGCTCGCCGCCACCGACGCCTGCGTCCGTCCAAGCGGCCGTGCAGTGCTCTGGCCAGGGGAAGAGGTTGCGTGCAAAGTGCCAAGGTGCACGGGTGATCAGTGACCATTCCCTGACGAAAAACGACACTGAAAACCTAAATTTACTAAACTTACTGAAAATGCACATGAACAGTGCCGACCAAGTGTTCGACGAAATGATTTTGGCATGTGGGGATTTTACCTGGGGCTGATCTTTGGTGTGGTGGCCTCTCATTGCATCTGGGGGCTGCCTGAATTTTGGTAGAATTTTTGGGGAAGGGGAGATATGAATTTCACCAAATTTGACAAATCTGGTCCAAACTTGCAGAGAGAGAAACTTGAAAATTTTGAAAAGATGAAGAGTGGATCTTGATGGTTCTAGGTTGTGGGTGCCAAGGACTATCCAGAGGAGTTGGTTTGAGATCAAAACTCAAAGACAATTAGGTACTTGCTTTGCAAATCACCTAGGCTTAAAATAAATGACAGAATTGTTTTGGGGAGGAAAATAAAAGTAATAAAATCCAAAAATGGATTTAACTTGTTGGGACAGAATTTTTGGATTTCCCCAAGGTGGAGGGAGGGGTTTTGGGAGATTTTACCACAAGAGGTATGGTAAATCCAAGGATGGTTCTACACAAAAGAGTGGCTCAAAAACTTTTGAGTTTCTTTTTTTAAAAGAAAGTAAATTTCCAAGAAGTGTTTTTGAGAGAGAGAGAGATATTTTAGAAAGAACTTAATAAGGCCTTTTTCAAACCAAGCAAGGCTTTTGCTGAAAACAAAAAAAAAATTGGAGTGTCACACATATAGCTTTGTAA
The DNA here is from genome assembly GCF_002162155.2 of Triticum dicoccoides. Taxonomy (NCBI): domain Eukaryota; kingdom Viridiplantae; phylum Streptophyta; class Magnoliopsida; order Poales; family Poaceae; genus Triticum; species Triticum dicoccoides. The sequence goes on from NC_041391.1 coordinate 514,171,496, forward strand.
TGTTGTATATATGTAGAAATTCTAAAATAATTTTTTGGCCACACTTTATTCAAAAGGAATGTTGTATGCGAAATAAACATGAAGAGAGGGCATTTTAGATCAATGGGGTACGTGATGTAACATGTGTGAATGTGTAGTTGATGCATTTGGCGGGGCCTAGAGAGGTGTG
>NC_041391.1:514172085-514196554 GCF_002162155.2 Triticum dicoccoides
GGGGGGGGAATAGCACAAGAAATGAGTTTGGTCTAGAGAGAGAGAGACGAATATGACGTCACGACAAGAGATTCCCTTGAGTGTGTATATGCAAGGGGGGAGGGGATAGAGGCACCAGGAGAATTTTTGTGTGTGTGTGGTGTTTGTGTTGGTATGTGTGGGTGTGAGAAGATAACAAGATGTGGGGGCAGAGGGTGTGTCACTGCTGATGTCCGGTGGGTCGAGGTGAGGCCCTTCGTTCGGTTCCGTCCTGTGCCACATTGGTCGGCCCTTGACGCATTTAGGGAGACCCATGGATGACTAGTCGTACAAGACAAAGATAGCAGAATTGTGAAGGACTCTATGTCCACTGACAAAGACGGCTAGGATTTGTAACCCTAGGTTCTCGGACTAAGGTAACCCCTTTATCTCTGATATTACTATTCATCCAACCTAACTTTAAGGGGCATCCTACAGAATGCTCTGCTAGAATCATACTCGTCGATTAGGAAGAGAGGTGTGAGACAATGCGTGAGAGACAGGCCTAAAGATAATGTGCATACAGGAGACACATAGGCAGGTCTATGTATATAGAAAGGGTCGATGGGGATTGTGCGTGTGTATGCTTGCGAGTGGAAGAGTGGTTGTGATAAAGGTTAGTGAAAACAGTTGTAAATGGTTACGAGAGGGAGGGAGGGTTATATCTAGAGCATGTGTGAGAGAAAGACACCTCGGGAGAGAGTGTGTGAGCATGTGTGAGAGACCACCGATGGAGAGTGAAACTACACGTAAAAGACTGCTGTACACATTGATTAAAGATATAAATTGTATCCAAATATTAGGATGGGATCATGATATTTGCATTTCGCGTAAGGAATGGTCATTGATCCATCAGAAATCTAGATTCTATCGAATTTGAGCATGTCTATGTTATTATTCGACACAATTGATCCACATAGTTAGTATTTTGAACTCCAGACAATGCATCGCTTTAGCAATCGAATATAAACGTGAGTATAGTTCATGTTGTGTGTGTAAATCACATTATACATACAAAAGTTACACAATGAACATTATAAATAGCTACCTATGAACTACCATACATTTGAATTCAACTTAAGGTGGTTTAAAAAAATCGAATTCAACATGCTCGAAGTCCATTCAATTATTTGAATTTGATATCATAACATTTGTAAATCATACCTAAATTATGGGGGCACCAATGTTCGCTCTGATTTTGTACATAATAGCATATGTAGTCGTGTACAAAATAGATTCAAATTTAGCTCCTCCATTCCAAAATAATCGTAGTTATAGGATTTTCAAGTGTCAAATTTTCAAAAAGAAGCGGATAATTTAATGAGCTTTTCAAACATACAAGGTCAAATATAACATTGTCTATTTAGGCCAATCCTCATAGTTCAAGAGTACTCTAAACGTGAATGCTTGTGTTTAAAAATTTCGATACTCGCCCGAAACCGCGTGAGACCAATGTTTGGTAGTACAAGGAAATTACTTTTCTTATAACTCTGACCCGTCAAACCTACTGGCCCGACTTCCAAAGGTCTAAACCGGGGTAGGTTTGTAGCTTCATCTAGACGCCACACAACTGCCTCCGAAAAACATTCATACACAATGGCCGCCTAAGCACACATGCACGTGGCCGAAATCGCTCCCGCCCACTATTTGGGAAACCTGAGATTACCATCCTACCCCCGACCCGTAGTAGGTCCGAAATTTAAGAGGCGGGCAAAGTTTGTACTTTCCCCAAATTCAAACAAGCGCGTCCCATCTTTTGTTAAAAAAAGCCAAAAACAAGCGCATCCCAGACTGAAACATGGTTCTCCCCCTCCCCCCTTCCCACCAGTCCGATTCCCCATTCGTACTCCATGGGCGCAGAAACTACCTCCCCAGCAGCTGGGAAACCCCGGCGTCCTCCGTCCGCCACCCCATCCCAACCATCAACCGCCGCCCTCCTCCATCACGCCAGAGCCGATACCCCGACGTCGTCGTCCATCGCAACCTCAACCGCAACGCCCTCCACGACTAGTAGTAGAAGCCGAGGCCGAGCCGTCCATACCTGAGCCAGCTCAACCACGCCGTCCTACGCCTCACTGCTGCCGCTCCAACTTCGCCACCGTCCACCTCACCGGAGTTGTTCCTGCTACGCCGTCCTTCGCCGCCTCGGATCTGCTTCCCCTCCACCGATATACGGCCATGGCAACATAGTCAACAATTTGGCCATGGGTTTGTCCAAGGATCCACGGCTCTTCAAAACATTGGTTCCCCCGGGAAAAACAAGAAGATCGCCGCGACATATCGAGACCACACTCGCAACCGATAAAGATACTCCTCTTCCCTTATTCGTGAAAATCTTACATGTCTACTTGCACGGTATTCATCCCACAGAAGACACTAGTTGATCGCTTCTTCTTCATACTAGATGTTCCTAGTAACTCGCGATGCACAAGGTTTCTCCTCATATACTATTTCACCTTAGCTAGAGGTCCATCGCCCCCCTGAATTTCAATTTCTGGTCAGTTGATTCCCAATTATCGGAAGCATTACCCGGTGTAACAGGCGCTAGTACGCCTATTACACCGGGGAAGCAGCGCCTTGGTGTTTATCTTAGGGGCGTGTGGGGCCTAGAGCTACTGGCGCCCAATCTAGAGGTCAGCCGGGATTAAAGGGATGGCCTGTGGGCGCTGCCAAGCATGGCGGTGGTGTGAGGTCGAGGGGAGGGCGGGGCGGCAGAGGCAGGGGTCTGGGCCGGTGGTCGCTGGCGGTTCGAGAAAGATCGTCAACAGTGACTAGCGGGAGGTAGACGAAGGCCATCTGCCCGTTCCTTATAGATCGGATGGTTCATTAAAAAAATCGACTGGCCTATTTATTTTCAGTCGACTGTTATCTTAGATATGACCACATGTGGTGGTGTACTGGAGGAGTACCTGCATTTCATGTGCTCATATATTACAAAATCATACGGAGTAGAATCTAATTTTGTTTGCCATGCAATGTTGTAGAGCTATCATATGTCTCCTGCCATTTATTTTTCAGCCACCTGCTATCTGCTACTTTTACAGTGCACTAGTTCTGCACACACTTCACCCTTACTCTCACTATTGTGTTTTTATGCAAGGGTATTTCAGACTCTGCTGCCATGAGAGAAGACAAAAAGAAAAGAGACAAGTCGCTCCAGCATGGTATGCGGATAGGCCAGACACGTTTCACCCTTATAAAGGGTGCAGTGTCAGCAGATGGAGATGGTAAACGTAGGTCTGGAGTTGATGACCTCGCTCGCAATGAACCTCCATACCAGGTGCTTGCTTAACTTCGCGGTGCCATATGTGGTTGCATGTTCCATATGGTGTCTAGCTTGTATTCGAAAGGCCGAAGTCGGTCTTTATTAAGATAAGGAAAGATATTTTTTACAGGAACCACCATCCCGTGAGCACCAGAAGACAAATAGCTAGTTAGGGCACTGGCCGAGCCAGTGACAAGCCCAGCAAAGACAGGCATCACTTGGAAGCCAACTAAAAAGCCACGATTGTGGCGAAGCAGCCCGCCTCCCACCAGGCTCTCAGGTCCTAGATGATCATGCTCACCACTTCAGCTGGATGTCTAGCTTGTATTACTTCCAATTTGGTTAAATTGCATCTGCTTAGCTTACACATTATACCTTTGAATATGACATGCCTTTCTGTTTTTGGTACATACTCGTACATCTGTGTATTAACCATGTTCTTACATCAAACTAATATTCTTGTGTATCCCTCATCAATCACTTATGATGAGGCAGGCAGGCAAGTGGACTACTCCTCATTTAAAGAATGCAGCGTCAGCCTCCCGACATGATTCTCAAGAAACAGCAAGGCTTGATGAAGATAGTGAACGTAGCTCTGTAGTTGATTACTGCATTTCCCCTACACTAGCATCGCAGGTGCTTGCTCTAACTTGGCAGCGTGATATGTGGTTGCATGTTGCATATGGTGTCTAGATTGCAATTCTTCCAATCTGGTTAAACTGCATGTGCTAGTCTGCTTAGTTTATACATTATACCTGTTAATGTGACATGCCTTCCTGTATTTAGTACATAGTACATCTGTCTATTAAGCATGTCCTTACATAGAACTATTGTTTTTTTGTATCCCGCATCAATCAATATGATGAGACACCTTTAGTATATGCAGTGCAATATTAGTTGCATCTTTCATATGATTTATAGCATGCGCTGCTTCTAATTTGTTGAATTCCATTTATGATGGGACGCTTTTAACTTGGCAGAGTCATATTGGTTGCATCTTTCATGTGGTGTCTAGCTTGCATTGCTTCTTATTTGTTGGAATGGTTTCTGCTTAGTTTACACAAACAGTTGTGAGCATGCCATGCCGTCTTGTTTTTCGTACATATTCCATCCTGGTATCATGTGTTTGCCTTACATCAAAGTAGTGATTGTCAGTATCATGCATGAATGAGTTCTGAAGAGAGAATTTTATTGCTTTTTCTTATCGGTTTTACTTGACAATTCAAAATCAATAAAGCGAAAGGAAGTTAGCAAGGCAGCAGATAAAGGTGCTCCTGCCAAACGGAGGGCCTCTACAGTTTCTACTCCTCCACACCCCCAAGATGATTTCCAATATAGCACATGCATAGACACTCAACAAAGCTGTGTTTATGATGAGCACGTCTCCCCTAGTGCACCATCACCGGTGCTCCCTCTAACTTGGCACTGTTATATGTGGTTGCATGTTATGTGTGATGTATAGCTTGTATTGCTTCTAATTTTGTTGAACTCCATCTGCTTACTTTACACATTATACTTGAATAAGACACGTGTTCCTGTTTCTAGAACATACAATATCTGTCTACCACACCATGTTCTTACATCAAATTACTACTGTTGTGTAACCGGTAACAATCACTTATCATAAGACATGTTTGACTTTGGAGTGTGATATAGGTTACATCTCGCATTCTTTTCTAGCTTGTACTACTAATTTGTTGAAATGTCACTTGTGATGAGACAGTTTTAACATGGTAGAGTGATATTCGTTGCATCTTTCATATGGTGTCTAGCTTTCATTGCTTCTAATTTGTTGAAATGCCTTCTCCTTAGTTTACACATCATAAGCTGTGATTATGCAATGCAGTGAATATGCAATGGCACTAATGACGAGAGACCTCTAACTTAGTAGTGTGATGTTGTTTGCATCTTGCATATAATTTATTTCTTGTACTGCTTTACATTTGTTTGAACGCCATTTATGATGAGACACTGTTAACTTGGCAGAGCGATATTTGTAGCATCTTTCATATGGTGTCTACCTTCCATTGCATTGCTTTTAATTTGGTGAAATGTCTTCTCCTTAGTTTACACATCATAGTTCTGGTTATCTCTTCTGTCCTGTTTTTCGTACATATCACATCCTCCTATCATGTGGTTGTCTAACATCAAAGTTCAGTTCGTCTGCATCACGCATCAATTTGTTCTGAAGAACTAAATTGTTATTTGTTTTTCTTGTCGGTTTGAGTTAACATGGCACAGAGAAAGAGGAAGAAACACAAAATATTTGGGAATGAGAAGCGGATGAATCTTGCAGATTCTGCTGGTACTGATGGTGCACTAGAAGGCCAAAGTCCAGCGGAAAATTCTACAAACACGGCATCCCATGCTACACAAGCTGCAAAAAAAGCCAAACAGAAACAAATAGCTACCACCAAAAAAGCAGATACAAACCTAGTTCTAGCAACACCTACCACAGTACTACCAGCTGCACGAGTTACTCGTGCATCAACTGAGCTAGCAGCACGTTGCCAAGCTCCCTTGCCACCTGACACTACTTCCCAAGCACTCTTGAGACAAGACGAGTTAGCAAGATCAGATGAACCTTGTGAGCTTCAACAGCAAGAAGGTAGTTGCTGGAGTCAAGTTACAGTTGCATGCTTCTTTATATGTAGTCTCACAGTTTGATGTACACTAACACTTCCTATGTTCATTGTTGTACTAGCACCTAGGTGCAAGAGGAAACAAACATCAGGGATAATGCTCAATAGGTTAACTAAATCTAGAGGAGGAAGAATGGAGATCCATTTTGAGGCAGGTTTAGAAAGGCCACGTGATGCTACATAGTTAGCCAAGTTAGTATCAGAGGCAGCGGTTGCCATTAGGTGTCATGTACGTATCCTCCCAACATGGATTCAGTACAGGAATGAAAAAGATGAAACTGAGTTCAACACCTTCCTCGACAATTTATCTATAAGTATGGTTATGTATGGAAACTAGTAATATCGTCTTGCTCTGTCCCATACTTTCTAGGTTGCTGATAATGAGACTCCCATAATTTTCAATAAATGAGGTTCAAGTTGGATAGCCAAGATGATGCAACCAGACAAGCTTGCACCCATGTTTTCAAGTCTGCTCTGCGACAGTATTGGTATAACTTGAGGAAAACGCACTTTGAAGGCAAGACTAACAGTGAACTTTCCCAAACATCTCCAGTGGAAAATATATCGGATGAAGACTGGAGGGGCCTCGTTAAACACTGGTCTAATCCTAAGTATCAGGTACATTATATATATGTGATCAAATCACATGTTGAAGTCCTATTTACGCATGTGCCACACACATCTATCTTCTTGTAGGTGAAATGTTCAAAGAACAAGGCCAACCGTACGAAAGTGAAATTCCAACAGACGACAGGATCTCGTAGCTATATTGCACACTATGAGGCTCTTGTAATTAGCTGCTATTTCACACTTTTCGCTATACCATATTATCAGCTCTATATTGACTTGTTCCAAATGCAGAGGAAAGCCCGCAAGGACCAAAAAGTACCTGAACCAAATGCTGTGGAAATCTTCAAGGACTGTCACACCAGCAAGAAGAAGGGCATGACTACACCAGTCAAAGCCGTTGTTGTAAGTCCTTAATCCTCATGCCTTTTAACTACTACTTACTCTAACTTGTGCCTTGAACTGCATGGTTTGCAGACAATGTCTATTACTCTTTTCAATTTTATACACAATTGTCTTAGCGTATCATTGCACCTTACAAGGTTTAAAAGAGAGGAATGATGTTCCTCTTGACCGTAATCTAGTTCCGTGCTGGACTTGCCCACACAATGTTACAATTGCCTGTTTGTCTGTTCTCAGTTGTTTTTTGATATGAATGATGTCATACTATGCTTACCGTATTATAAACTTCGTCTCTTTATCCTTAGCCCTCAATACAATGTGAAGAAATAGACAATACATTAGCGATGGTACATGGTCATATGTTTGGAACCTGGTTTTATTATGTACTTTGCAATAAAATACAACTAATATTTTACATGGGTTCACCAGAATAAGTTCTGTATATAGACCAAAGCTATTTTGTTTGGTTTTGCTGCCTCCTTAATATCTTCTGTTCTAGTACTACTAATGTAAAAATTCAACTTTTCAGTGAGCTATGGAAAAAATGGTGGAACCGCCACCTTTAGAAGGTGGCGAGGCAACTATAACCGTAATGTCAGCTCTTGTTGTAGTGGGTCAGTACCTGTCCATTAACAGTGCCAAAAGCACGTTCCTGTGTAATACTGGGTTGGTTGTTATGGCAATCTCGTCCAAACTGCCTCATGATCAATATATGCAATCTCAAAGCAATGTTGTATCTGCGCTCCAGACACAAGTCTTTTCCCTAATAGAGACCCTTTGTGAAACAAGGAGAGACATTGTTCGATGTCGTCAAGATAAGCATGGTTTTGAAACCAGACTATCAGACATTTGCTATGTTGTTCAGGAGCCTAGGAGAAATGAAGGCGAGGGTTAGGGTGCTCCACCGGACAATACAACATGAAAACATAACAGTCAGGTCAAATGAACTGAGCTTATGAACTTTTGGTGATGCATTTATCTGCTAGACTATTAAGTTTTATGCCAACCTTCCTTTTGTTATATATTTGTAATTTGTTTTCGTGCGATACAAAATTTATTCTTAATGTGCAGCCACCGGCTGAAAAAAACAGCAAGCCAGTTTTGTATAGTGTAGGGTGTTCCCTATATTTGCACTGGGGCGATCTTTGATGCTGAGTGGATGTAATCTGTGCAATCGCCTTAATAGCCTAGCGTTAGTTTCGTCCTTATTTATTTCCTAGTCTTCTTTTTCCCTGGTTTGCTAGTGGCCGCAACAACCATGGGCCATATACGGGCCGTAGGATCCATGGGTCTCCTACGGGCCGTCGATAAATGGGCCTCTAACTGGGCCGTATAATCGGTGGGCCTCGGGCCATCGTATAAATGGGTCTACATGGGCCGTAAACGGGCATAATTGGTATTGGCCAGGCACGGTAACGGGTCGTTAACAGGATGGAGGACAGCAAAGGCTTAATTCTATCACATGCATAACGGGTCTTTAATGGGCCAGAATATAGGACGGGCTGGAAACGGCGCAACGGGGTAACAGGCCACAAACAGGCCGACTCTTGCCATGGGCCGAATTTGGCCCATTAGGGGAACAAGCCAGTAACGGGCCGGAAGTAATCGAGGGCCGGAAAGGATCCCAAGAACGTATGGGCCGTCAATAGACCGAAAGCTAACATGGGCCGGAAACGGCCCATGTGAATCACGGGCCGTTAACGGGTACAAAGAAAATTACTGTTCATTATGGGCTAGAGTCACCGTGGGCCTCTAAAGGGCCTAAAGATACGAAGGCCTCATATGGGTCGGAAGACGTAGTGGGCCATACATGGGCCGAAAGTGAAATGGGATGGTGTTATATTCGACGGCCCACATGACGTTGTTGGCCGATTTCCATTAGGGCCTAACGGGTCGTGAGGTACCGGGCGAAGAGACCGTTAATAGGCTTTTCATGGGCCAGTCCGTTAACTTTTGACCAAGTCAAACGGGCCAGCTTTGTAAGCTAAATGGGCCAGTGGTGGGCCGTGGCACGTGTCAACATATCATAGGCGCCTATCTAACCCACTCACGAGCTGTCACATGTTTCATCCGGCCAATAAGAATTTTACACATGGAAATTTCCCATTGGTCGGGACTGTTAACGGGCTATCAGATTCAAAACCCGACCCGATAGCTTAACTGCGTTCCGTTATGGTGGATGCCACGTGTCGGTCACCCTTGATGAAAGCACTTCTGTGACGTGCGATTTATCGTCATGGAAGTGGACACTTCCGTGATGATAATTTTGGTAATGTCATGGAACACTTCTACGACAACACAGGTATGACTATCTTGATTCTGTCATAAAATCATCATGGATGTACATGCATGACAAAAAAACACGACCTACTGTGACAAACACGTATCATCACGAAAGTGTATTTTTTTTGTAGTGATGATGAATCATGTAAAAAGTATCTTTCCTTATCTAAATTAAGACCAACTTCGGCCTTTCGAATACAATCTAGACACCATATGCAGCATGCAACCACATATGACACCGCGAAGTTAAAGCAAGCACCAGGGATGGTGGTTCATGGCGAGCAAGATCATCAACTCTAGAGCTACGTTTATCGTCTCCATCTGTTGAACCTGCAACCTTTAAAGTGTCAAGACGTGTCTTGCCTACCAATGAAGAAAGCATGAGCGACTTCTCTCTTTTATTTCGTGCTTCTGGCAACAGTTTGGCAGAGTGTGAAATACCCATGCATAAAAAAACAATAGTGAGAGTATGGGTGAAGTGTGTGTAGAACTAGTGCACTATAAAAGTAGCAGATAGTAGGTGGCTAAAAAATAAATGACATCAGACATATGATAGCTCTACAACATTGCATGGCAAACAAAATTAGATTCTACTTCGTAAGATTTTGTAATATGAGCACATGGACGGTTGGGAAATGTAGGTACTCCATAAACACTACCACATGTGGTCCTATCAAAATAACAATCGACTGAAAATAAATAGGTCAGTCGATTTTTTATGAACCGTCCGATCTACAAGGAACAGGCAAATGGCCTTCATCTACCTGCCACCAATCACTGTTCACGATCTTTCTCGAACCGCCAGCGACCACCCGCCCAGACCCCAGCCTCCGCCGCCCCGCCCTCCCCTCGACCTCACACCACCGCCGTGCTTGGCAGCACCCTCAGCCATCACTTTAAGCCTAGCCGACCTCCAGATCAGGCGCCAGCATCTCCTAGGCCCCACACACCCCTAAGAAAAACACCGAGGCGCTCCTTCCTCGGCGTAGTAGGCGGACCAACGCATGTTATGCCGGGGAATGCTTCCTTTAATTGGGGATCAACTGACTAGGAATTTAAATCTAGGGGGTCGACGGACCTCTAGCTAAGGTGAAATAGTATATGAGGAGAAACCTTGTGCATCGCGAGTTACTAGGAACATCTACTATCAGGAAGAAGGTGTAGGAAGAAGTGATCAACTAGTGTCTTCTGTGGGATGAATACCGTGCAAGCAGACACGTAAGATTTGCATGAATAAGGGAAGAGTAGTACCAGATCCGGTTGCCACTACTGTGTCCTCCTGATATCACAGCGATGATCTTCTTTTCACTGGGGGAACCGATGTTTTGGAGGAGGGTGGAGCCTTGGACGAACCCATGGCCAAATTGTTGACTATATAATGGGAACAACTCTAGTGCGGTGGACGGTGGCGACGTTGGAGAGACAGTGGTGAGGTGCAAGACAAGGTGGTTGAACTGGATCGGGTACACCGCATGTCAGCGTCCTGGAGGGGGCTCGGCCTTGGCTTCAACTACTAGCCATGGAGGGCGTTGCGGTTGTAGTTGTGGTGAACGATTATGTCGGGGTATCGGCCCCGGCGTGATGGAGGAGTGCGGCGGTTGATGGGTGGGATGGGGTGGCGGACGGAGGACACCGGGGTTTCGCAGCTGGTGGATAGGTAGTTTTGGCGCCCACGAAGTATGCATGGGGAATCAGATGGGGGATGGGGGAACTAAGGGGGAACCACGTTTCGGTCTGGGACACACTTGTTTTTTTGGAATAGATGGGACGTGCTTGTTTGAAATTTAGGGAATGTACAGACTTTGCCCCCCTCTTAAATTTTGGACCTACTGCGGGTCGGGGGTAGGTTGGTAATCCCAGGTGTCCCAAATAGTGGGTGGGAGCGATTTTGGCCGAGCGAATGTGTGTTTAGGCAGCCACGGTGTATGAGTGTTTTTCGGAGGTGGTTGTGTGGCGTCTAGATGAAGTTACAAACCTACCCCAGTTTAGACCAATAGACGTCGAGCCGGTTGGCTTCACGGGTCGGTGTTATAGAAGTAATTTCCTTCTACCAAACATTGGTCTCACGCGGTTTCGGGCGTGTAGAGGCTCTTTTGGCGCTTCATTCGAAATTTTGAAACAGAAGCATTCATGTTTAGAGTACTCTTGAACTTTCAGGATTGACCTAAATAGACAACGTTAAATTTGACCTTATACATTTGAACACCTCATTAAATTATCTGCTTCATTTTGAAATTTTGACACTTGAAAATCCTATAACTACGATTATTTTGGAATGGAGGAGGTAAATTTGAATCTATTTTGTACACGACTATATATGCTATTACGTACAAAAGCAGAGCAAAGATTGGTACCCCCATAATTTAGGTATGACTTACAAATGCCATGATCTCGAATTCAAATAATTGAATGGACTTTATGTTGAATTAGAATATTTTAAACCACCTTAAGTTGAATTCAAATGTATGCTAGTTCATAGCTAGCTATTTATAATGTTCATTGTGTAACTTTTGTATGTACAATGTTCTTTACACACACAAGATGAACTATACTCACTTTTATATTCGAATTGCTAAAGCGATACATTGTCTAGAGTTCAAAATACTAACTCTGTGGATCAATTATGTCGAATAATAACATAGACATGCTCAAATTCGATAGAATATAGATCTCTGATGGATCAATGATCGTTCCTTACGCAAATTGCAAATATCATGATCCCATCCTAATATTTGGATACAATTTATATTTTTAATCAATGTGTACATCAGTCTTTTATGTGTCGTTTCACTTTCCATAGGCCCCTCCTCACACACGCGCTGACTTTCTCTCTCACACATACGCGCACATGGTGTATATCCATCGGTGGTCTGTCACACATGCTCACACAATCTCTACGAGGTGTCTTTCTCGCAGACATGCTCTCGATATCACCCTCCCTCCCTCTCGCAACCATTTATGCTGTTTTCACTAACCTTTATCACAAGCACTCTTCCTCTCACACGCATACACACGCACAATCCCCATTGACCCTTTCTATATACATAGACCTGCCTATGTGCCTCCCGCACGCACATTATCTTTAGGCCTGTCTCGCACGCATTGTCTCCACCTCTCTTCCTAATTGACGAGTATGATTCTAGCGGAGCATTTTGTAAGATGCCCCTTAAAGTTAGGTTGGATGAATGGTAATATTAGAGATAAGGGGTTACCTTAGTCCGAGGACCTAGGGTTACAAATCCTAGCTGGCTTTCTCAGTGGACACAGAGTCCTTCACGACTTTGGTATCTTTGTCTTGTACGACTTGCCCTCCATGGGTCTCCTTGAATGCATCATGGGCAGACCAATGTGGCGCAGGACGGAACCGAACCGAGGGCCTCACCTCGGCCCACGGGACCTCATGCGGTGACACACCCTCTGCCCCTATGTCTTGTTATCTTCTCACACCCACACATACCAACATAAACACCACACAAAATATTTTCTCCTTGTGCCTCTATCCCCTCCCCCCTTGCATATACACACTTAAGGGCATCTCTCATTGTGACATCCTATTCATCTCTCTCTCTAGACCTCTCTCATTTCTCGTGTTATCTCTCCCACGTTGCCCCCGCTGGCCCCTCTATCCATGCCTCTCTGGAATATGTAATACATACACATACCCTCTCCAGGCCCTGCCAAATACATCAACTACACATTCACACATGTTACATCATGCACCCCATTGATCTAAAAAGCACTATATTCATGTTTATTCTGCATACAACATTCCTTTTGAATAAAACCACACAAAGTGTGGACAATTTTTTTTAGAATTTCTACATATATACAACATTACAAAGTTATATGGAGGAGTATGAATGTTAATTTGCATTGCATGGTGCACCCAATGATATTTATTTTGCACTTTGATTTTTTTATACTTATACTATATATAAAGTTAGTCATAATAAAGAGAAACGAAGAGCATCTCTCTCTCCATAGCATACACCCCCTCTACGCCCCTTTCACGTACACACACAAACTATCTCCAGGTCCTCTAAAAGTACGCCCCCAGCACATTCACACATGTTTCATCTTTCTCTCGCAATATATACAGTGACAATCATTGTATTTGAAGCAAAAGCACGATACATATATTAGACTTCAGAATCCACTCATTACCGTTACCATTTATGTTTTGTGGTTATTATACAGTCACGGGCTCACCGTACAACTCTGTATTTGCTGAAAACACAACTTGTTGACCAGTTAAATGCTCCACATGGCACCTCTAGTGTTGCATCACATTATCTCACTACCATTGGGCCCACCTGTCAGCGTGTATAAGAATGAAAACAAACGATAAAATAATCATGAGCACGGGCACAGCGGACAAGGTGGCCTTGTATTGGTATGCTGAGCCGTCTGTTTTAACACAGAGGAGCTGGTGTGGTGATTATACACACACGCACACATGCACAAAAACTGCATGCACGCAACACTCACACGTACACACGCAGCCACACACGCACGCAACACTCACACGTACACATGCAGCCACACACACACGTAACACTCACACGCACACGCACACACGCAGGCATGCATGCACACACCACGCGACCAACACACACGCTGACGCTCAAGTGCTCAACCTACATGTGCATGCGCACACATCAGGCCCTGACAGACACATACACAACCAGGTGGTTCCCGCGCACAGGTTGGAGTCTTGTCGCGCCTACGTAAATTTATGGTTATCTTACCTTTTTTTTCCTATACGAACTGACAGGTGGGACCGACAAGGAGCGTTGTCAATTTAACTAGTCAACATAGTGCCACGCAGACTATTTGGCTGGTCAAAAGAGTGCAACCTGATGCCGAACGGTGAGCAAGTGACCGTATAATCAACGCAAAACATATATAGTGGCCGTAATGAGCATATTCTGAAGTCCGGTGAACGTATTATGCTTTTCTCTTGTAATACACTGACCGCCAGTGTATTTATCTCTTCTCTTGCTCTCCCTGTGGAGCCGAGTAGGCCAATGTGCTAGTACCTAAATTGGCGCACGCCACCCCATTATTATTGTACTGGTTTCGTAAGAGCGAACAAACATTCATGTCTATTGTACAAACTGTAGATATGAGTTACAAATGCTATGCAGACGAATACAAATATTTGAATCCACTTTATGCCCAATATCTCTCTCTAGGCCCTCCAAAAGTACATCTCTACATGTTCTCGCATGTGACATCTAACAACTATGCAATATAGCACTACTACTACACTCTAATAAATCATATGTGTTTTTAGTTTTAATATATCTCATATTGTTTCTTAACCATTCAGTTTGCATACACTAAAATTGCCTTTGTAATGTATGGATAGTATCATCTACCGTGCGGGAAAAATCCCGCCCTTGCCTATTTAATCAGGTTTGTACCGATGGATCGTGTGAAACAACAGAACTATAGTAACACTACAGTACAAGTGACAGTTCACTGGGCCGCCATGTCGTGTACTCCTCCGTCGTAAGAGTGGAGCGCTCGCTTTCACAAATGTTCTAGTCCCTTTTGCCGACATGTGGGACACCAAGCAACCGGGTCCACGTGCCATAACAAAATAACAGTGCAGAGCAGCAGGGGTGAAGCACCCCAATCATGGCGCCAATGTAGTAATGAGCAACGAGGCGTCAAATCACAAAGCTGCACCTTTCCTGCAGTTAAGTTGGAGGGACGAAGTAATGCTAAAAAAAGTAGTTGGAGGGACGAAGCAACCATCATTTCACTCATTGCTGAATCCGCTTCTCCCTCATCTTCTTCAAGTTAACCACCTGTTTCTTCTGCCGTTGTTCTGCCTCATGTGGGACGCGGATCAGTTTGGTAAAGCACTGACACGTGGGATCGCATGTTAGCAAACCGCCAGGCCAACGTCCTCTAAAATAAGAAACCTCCCCCGCCTTCCGCGCGGCAAAATCACCTCCTTTTTACTAATCTTGATACCATAATTTTTAAGATCAATATAATCAAGATTTGTATAGATAGCACATAGGATCAAAACCAAGTGGTACGGTTAAGGGCATCCACAATGTGTAGCACAATGTGAAAATAGCTTTTGGCATCAATGGGAACCATTGTGGAGGGTGCTGCCAAAGCCAAAAAGATGGAACCGAAGCTCCTAATTAATTGACTGAAGGAATAGAAAAATGCAACCTCTCTCCTCTTTCTCCCGTGCTTGGATGCATGTACAATATAGAGCACAGAGTCTACTCCCCTTCCCCCTCTATCACAAATCACAAAGCAGTGAGGCGTCAAATCACAAAGCACGGATAAAGCAACCATCATTTCACTCTTTGCTGACTCCGCTTCTCCATCGTCTTCTTCGAGAAACCACCTTACCGCACTAAGATGGACGGCCGACGCTACTGTGTAGTACTACTACGTTTATGCCTTCTTTGGTTCAACGGACTTCCTGGATGCAAAGAAGGCGGTTATTTCGGCTTGCAGGCGGCACTTGTGAACAACTTACGGTGGTCTCCCTCAATGGTGTGCTCCGTCAAACGCACTTCGCCAAAGCCACAACGTTTGGGATATCATCAACGTCACCGCAATGGGGAAGGAAGTCAAATAGTTACTACCTCCATTTTTATGTATACAATGTTGGAAATATGCCCTAGAGGCAATAATAAAATGGTTATTATTATATTTCCCTATTCATCATGATTATCTATTGTTCATGCTATAATATTAACTGGAAACCGTAATACATGTGTGAATACATAGACCACAACATGTCCCTGGTGAGCCTCTAGTTGACTAGCTCATTTATCAATAGATTGTTATGATTTTTTGACCATGGACATTGGATGTCATTGATAACGGGATCACATCATTAGGAGAATGATGTGATGGACAAGACCCAATCGTAAGCATAGCACAAGATCGTATAGTTCGTTTGCTAAGAGATTTTCTAATGTCAAGTATCATTTCCTTAGACCATGAGATTGTACAACTCCCGAATACCGTTGGAATGCTTTGGGTGTACCAAACTTCACAATGTAACTGGGTGGCAATAAAGGTGCACTACAGGTATCTCCGAAAGTGTCTGTTGGGTTGGCACGAATCGAGACTGGGATTTGTCACTCCGTATGACGGAGAGGTCTCTCTGGGCCCACTCGGTAATGCATCATCATAATGAGCTCAATGTGACTAAGAAGTTAGTCACAGGATCATGCATTATGGAACGAGTAAAGTGACTTGCCAATAACGAGATTGAACGAGGTATTGGGATACCGACGATCGAATCTCGGGCAAGTAACGTACCGATTGACAAAGGGAATTGTATACGGGATTGCTTGAATCCTCGACATTGTGGTTCATCCAATGAGATCATCGTGGAAAATGTGGGAGCCAACATGGGTATCCAGATCCCGCTGTTGGTTATTGGCCAGTGAACATCTCGGTCATGTCTGCATGATCCCCGAACCCGTAGGGTCTACACACTTAAGGTTCGGTGACGCTAGAGTTGTTATGGGAATTAGTATGTGGTTACCGAAGGTTGTTCGGAGTCCCGGATGAGATCTCGGACATCACGAGGAGTTCCGGAATGGTCCGGAGGTGAAGATTTATATATGGGAAGTCCAGTTTCAGTCGCCGGAATGGTTTCGGGGGTTATCGGTATTGTACCGGGACCATCGAAAGGTGACTGGGGGTCCACCGGGTGGGGCCACCTGCCCCGGGGGACTTGATGGGCTGAATGTGGGAGGGAAGCAGCCCCTAGTGGGCTGGTGCGCCCCTCCCCAAGGGCCCAAGGCGCCTAGGGTTGGAAACCCTAGGGGAGGGGGGCGCCTCCACCTTGCTTGGGGGGCAAGCTTCCCCTCCTGGCCGCCCCCCCTCTAGATGGGATCTAGAGGGGCCGGCCCCCCTGTCCCCTTCACCCTATAAATGGAGGGGGGGTGGGAGGGCTGAAGCACCCTTGCTTTTGGTGCAGCCCCTCCCTCCTCCAACACCTGCTCCTCCTCCATAGTGCTTGGCGAAGCGCTACTGGAGAACCACGAGCTCCATCGCCACCACGTCGTCGTGCTGCTGGAGTTTTCCCTCAACTTATCCTCTCCCCGTGCTGGATCAAGAAGGAGGAGACGTCCCCGGGCTGTACGTGTGTTGAACGCGGAGGCGCCATCCGTTCGGCGCTGAGATCGGAATCGACCGTGATTTGAATCGCTGCGTGTACGACTCCACCAACCGCGTTCTTATAACGCTTCCGCATCATGATCTTCAAGGGTATGAAGATGCTCATCCTCCCCTCTCTCTTGTTGCTAGTCACGCCATTGATTGATCTTGGTGATGCGTAGAAAATTTTGTATTTGTGCTACGTTCCCCAACAGTGGCATCATGAGCTAGGTCTATGTGTAGATTCTATGCACGAGTAGAACACAAGTAGTTGTGGGCGTTGGTTTTTTCAATATGCTTACGAGTCTTATCTTGATTTGGCGGCATCATGGGATGAAGCGGCCCGGACCGACCTTACACGTACGCTTACATGAGACAGGTTTCACCGACTGACATGCACTTGTTGCATAAGGTGGCTAGCGGGTCCCAGTGTCTCCCACTTTAGTCCGATTGGATTCGATGAAAAGGGTCCTTATGAAGGGTAAATAGCAATTGGCATATCACCATTGTGGCT
Organism: Triticum dicoccoides; assembly: GCF_002162155.2. Classification (NCBI taxonomy): domain Eukaryota; kingdom Viridiplantae; phylum Streptophyta; class Magnoliopsida; order Poales; family Poaceae; genus Triticum; species Triticum dicoccoides. Next base: position 514,189,928 of record NC_041391.1, read on the forward strand.
TTTGCGTAGGTAAGAAATGTTCTTGCTAGAAACCCATAGCAGCCACGTAAAACATGCAACAACAATTAGAGGACGTCTAACTTGTTTTTGCAGGGTATGCTGTCGGCGTTCTGGGAACGGCGGTCCCCAAACTTGCCTGCCTGCGGCCTGTGGCATGGCTCAAGGGGCGGCCCAGCATGGCCCATCTTCGTCAACACGAGCTCAAGACCCTCGCGAGGGGCCAAGCCTCGCGGGGCGGACGACAGGAGGCTTCCTCAGGCACGGCCTCGTCAGGCTGGCTCGCGAGGAGGCGGAGAGATCAAGGCAGGGTACCTCACGAGGTGCCCATGACGCAAGCCATGATGACCAAGGGCGCCAGGCGGGTGCCAGCCTGCACAGTGTCCTTCTTTCCTCTTTGGTGCAAGGGGAGCAGGCGCAGGTGAGAGCATCAAGCAAAGGCATCCGTTTCAGTGCAACAAGACCAAGACCAGCAGAACGGCAGGATGGAAGTCATCATGGATCCCAAGCCGGCGTCACCACGAGAGCCTTTGGCAGGCGAGGTCCAACTTTAGTCAGGATAAGTGTACTAGATGTTCCCCTTCAAAATGGCCAATTGTTGGCGCCCTTCCCGCTCAATATTTGGGAAGAGGCCCAGGGCCTTTGCCTATATATAGGACTAGCCACCCCCAGGGTAGAGGTATCAAAAGGAGAGAGCGAATGAACTCCCCTAGCAGTTCATCGCACCAGCCAAGAACAGACCCTCACAAGGCTGTTCTCCCTTGTACTGTTCATCATCAGCCCAAGAGGCAATCCACCACACCACACACTGGAGTAGGGTATTACACCACAATGGTGGCCTGAACCAGTATAAACCCTGTGTCCCTTGTGTTGTTCCTTTGATTGCTTAGTTCATAGCGAGGCAGTGAGGCGCATGTAGGCAGAGGGCCAAATCTCCGCGCCCACCCCAGTGTTCGAATCTAGAGGGTCTGCCGGAACCCGAAATACGACATTTGGCGCGCCAGAATCCATCCTCTGCCGCTTCGCGTCCCGCCGCATTGTCATCATCATGTCCGGCGACCAAGCAGGCAACCCTGACCCCTGGGCGGCCTGGCCCGCCCATGCAGAGCCGCTCGCCCCGGGCAACCCCGCGCTCCAGGCAGCTCGCAGTCCGCAGGGCGCTGTAGGCCGCGGGCGGCGCAGACAGGCGGCGCTAGCTCTCATGACGCGGCAAGCAAGGTCGGCGGAAAGGGCCTCCCACCACGCTGCGGCCAGCCGTACACCCGACGGGAGCAGGCGAACTCGAGGGCTGCGCTCACGGTGGCCCGAGAGCTACTGCAGTGCAGGCTGCTGGAAGGAGGTCACGACGTGCTGCTAGAGCGGACGGCCGAGCTCCTGGGCTTCGCTGCATCGGGGGCTCCCCCCTTCTGCACCTAGCTCCCACATCAGGTCCTGGGTGGCCCGTCCGGGGGCTCCGTGCACTCCCGTGTGGCCCCAAGCGGACTCCAAGGGCACCCCAACGCCGGCCAGACTGTCAGAGCCAAGACGGCAGCGGCGCTACCTCCACCCCTAGCCATCGAAGAAGGACTCGCCACAACCCATGGCCCCGGCGGGCCGCCGTGCTACCACCCCCAGGCGGGCGCCTCAAGCAGCACTGCGTGGCACGCGGGGCGCTACGGCGCGGTCTTCGGGATGGCGGCCCCAGAAGAGTACGTGCCTCACATGATGGGCCAAGGGCGCGCGCATGAGGACGAACAGGGCTCACTCCTCGGCCCAAGCTGGGGGGACGAGACGCCAGAAGATGAACTCTTCCATGAGCCCCGGGAAGGCCCCGTCGACTACGCTGGAAACAGCGAGTATCAGGTACCACTAATCCCCCAGGAGCAGGCATATGCCAGCCGTGGATCGCAGGAAGTGCAGGTCACGACAACGGGTGGCTGCCCCACTCCCGCAGTTTCCTACCCCTCACGAGGAGGGCGCCGGGGGCTGCAGGAGAGGGGCCAAGATCCTACATCACCACCGCAGCATATGTCGGTGTTCTGGGAATGGGGGTCCCCAGATTTTCCTGCCTGCGGCCTGCGGTGTGGCTCAAGGGGCGGCCCAGCATGGCCCACCTTCATCAACACGAGCTCAAGACCCTCGCGAGGGGCCAAGCCTCGTGGGGCGGATGACAGGAGGCTTCCTCAGGCACGGCCTCGTCAGGCTGGCTCGCGAGGAGGCGGAGAGATCAAGGCAGGGTACCTCGCGATGCGCCCATGACGCAAGCCATGACGACCAAGGGCGCCAGGCGGGCGCCAGCCCGTGCAGTGTCCTTCTTTCCTCTTTGGTGCAAAGGGAGCAAGCGCAGGCGAGAGCATCAAGCAAAGGCATCCATTTCGGTGCAACAAGACCAAGACCAGCAGAACGGCAGGATAGAAATCATCATGGAGCCCAAGCCGGCGTCACCACCAGAACCTTTGGCAGGCGAGGACCAACTTTAGTCAGGATAAGTGAACTAGATGTTCCCCTTCAAAATGGCCAATTGTTGGCGCCCTTCCCGCTCAATATTTGGGAAGAGGCCCTGGGCCTTCGCCTATAAATAGGACTAGCCACCCACAAGGTAGGGGGGACGGAGAGATCAATCGGATCCTCACCTAGAACCCAGTAGAGAGAGTGACAGAACTCCCCTAGTAGTAAATCGCGCCAGCCAAGAACAGACCCTCGCGAGGCTGTTCTTCCTTGTACTGTTCATCATCAGCCCAAGAGGCAATCCACCACACACACACACTGCAGTAGGGTATTACACCACAATGGTGGCCTGAACTAGTATAAACCCCGTGTCTCTTGTGTTGTCCCTTTGATTGCTTAGTTCCCAGCGAGGCGGGGAGGTGCAGGTAGGTACAGGGCCGAATCTCCGCCTGCACCCCAGTGTTCGAATCTAGAGGGTCTGCCAGAACCCCAAATCCGACATTTGGCGCGCCAGGCAGGGGTGCGCCGGAATTTGTCTTCCACCGCCCTGTTCTTCCCCGACCATCGCGTCCATGTCAGACGCTCGTCGGGCCCACGCCGAGCACCGAGCCGCTCTCACTTCCCGCGTCGCCCAGACAGCCCCCGTCGGCGGCCAACCCCGTCGTTCCCCATCGCCCGCCGTCAACGCTGCCACCAGCCCGGCGGGGAACGAGCAGCAGGCATCATCCCAGCATCCGTCGATGAGGCAGGACGGCCGCACTGCCACTCCCTCGCTTGCCCCGGCTGGTTCCTCATCCCGCGTGCCCCGCGCGGCCATGGAGGCTCGGGCTGCGCTCATCGCGGCAAACGAGCTCCTGCGCTACCGCCCGGTCGGCGACATCTACAAAGAATGGCTCGACCGCGTCGCCGAGCTCATCCACGCCGCAGGGGGCTCCCCTGCGCCGTCCTTCTCGCTGCACCGCGCCCCGCCCTGCGCGGGCAATGAACCTCCGGGGGCGCCTCAGCCGCCTCCCCCTTAAGAAGGCGCTCTGGCCCCGAGGCGCGTGGCCCCTGGATGGAACCCACCCCGTCCGGTGCCAGCGCAGCAAGAGCGGAGCTGCCAAGAGGTTCCTCGCCCCCAAGAAGCTGCCCGAGTGCTCCCTGCTCTAGTCCATCGCGACCACGCTCCCATTCCAGCATGCCAAGACCCTGCGCTGCTCCCAGCGGCAGCGCATGGGGGCCCGCAAGACCAAGATCCTCGTCTCCAGAGGCCTCCCGTGGCCACAACAGGCTGCCGCGCCTTCACCACCGAGCTGCGCAGCGTCGCGTGGCCTTGCAAGTTCAAGCCGGACTTGCCCCCTCGCTATGACGGCACGGCCGACCCTGCGGAGTTCCTCCAGCTCTACGAGCTGGGCATCGAAGCCGCCAACAGGGATGAGAAGGTCATGGCGAACTGGTTTCCCATGGCACTCAAGGATGGGGCCCGCACCTAGCTCCTGAACCTGCCCCCAGGCACGATCTCCTCCTGGGAAGAGATGCGCACCCGTTTCGTCGCCAACTTCCAAGGTACTCGCGACCGGCCGCCTACCGTGAGCGACATGTGCCGCATCAAGCAGCAACCAGGGGAGACCCTGTGGAAGTACATCCAGCGCTTCAACAGCGCTCGACTCAAGATTCCCAGGGTGATCGAGGAGGCCATCATTTCGGCCTTCTCCGACGGCGTGCGTGATGTCAAGATGAAGGAGGAGCTGGCGATGCATGAAGATCTGTGCACTTCCCTGGAGCTGTTCAACCCGGCAACCAAGTGCGCCAGGGCTGAGGAAGGGCGCCTTTCCCTCCTCGAGCTGCCAGCCGCAGACCCAGAAGAGAAGAAATCCAAGGCCAAGGACGTGAAGCGCAAGGGGGCTGCCGTGCTCACGGCAGAACCGGACACCAAGCGGTGCAGAGATCAGCCCGAGTCTTTCAAGGGCAGCCGGTACTGCGTGTACCACGACCTCCACACCCACAACACCAACGAATGCCAAGAGCTCCGAGCCGTGCGAGAAGGAAGGGTCGGCCGGCGCCCCGACCGCAACGATCGTGGCTACGACCGAGGAGGAGGAAGGAATGCAGGACGCTGGGAAGACCGCGGCCCTTGCCAAGGGTGTTGCAACCGACCTTGCGAGGATCGTTGGCAGGATCATCCTCGCAAGGGAGACTGGAGGGATCAGCCTCGCGAGGATCGCCTGCAAGGAAACGCAGGCCTCCCTCCACTGCCTCTGCAGCCTAGGAGAAACGAGGACCATCATCAGGACGAGGGGGCTGGGGGCTTCCAGGAGCCACGCGCGATCGCCTACATCCTGGGTGGGGCTCAGGCCCCATCCTCTCAACGCATCTTCAAGCAGTTCGCCCGCGAAGTGAATGCAGTCCTCCCCAAGCTCGAAGCCACGCGCCCCCTTAGGTTGTCAGCGTGCGCCATCACTTTCAGCTCAGTGGATCAGCTCAAGTGCGCGGCCACAGCCGGAGTCCTCCCAATGCTTTGCTCCCCGATCATCAGCAATGTGCAGGTTACCAGGACCCTCATCGATGGCGGAGCAGGGCTCAATGTCCTGTCCGTCGAGACGTTCAACAATCTCCAAGTGCCATACGATCAGCTTCGGCCAACCAAGCCTTTCTCAGGAGTCACCGACGGTTCCACAGTCCCAATCGGGCAGGTCCGCCTTCCTGTTACCTTCGGGAAGCGCGACAATTACCGTACCGAGCTCATTGACTTCGACGTCGCCCACATCCGCCTGCCATACAACGCCATCCTCGGCTACCCGGCTCTCGCCAAGTTCATGGCCGTGACTCATCACAGCTACAACGTCCTCAAGATGTCAGGAAGTGGTGGAGTCATCACGGTGCCTTGTGAAGAAAGAGACGCAGTGTGTTCCCTGGAATGAGCTTTTCAGGCCGCATCACTTGAAGACCCAGATCATGGGAGCTGGAGGCTCCCCGAAGCCGCTCCCAAGAAGAAGAAGACATCGCCAGGCCCGACCCCTCAGGAGGCAGGCCCCTCAGGGTCTGCGCCTGCTCGGGGGACACCTCCTTCTATCGCATAGGAAGGCGCGCCCAGTGCCCTCCTCAAGCAGGGCTCGGGGGCTCCCCCCTGGAGGGCCACCGACCTTGCTAAGGTCACGTGGGAGGCATTTGGGCACCACATGGAGGCGTGTTTCAGAGCACGTTTCCCTCAGAAAGGAGCAAAGCACGGAGGGCCAAGCCCTCAGGAGTTCGTCAGTCAGGTCACACAGGAGTTGCAGGAGTCAAGAGTCATGAGTGGCAGCCGCCGCATACCCGCCGCAGCTCCCCATCCAGGCAAGGATGGTGGGCTGCGTGTCTGCATCGACATCCCAGGGCTCAACCGCGCCTCCTCTCAGGAGCACTTCTGGCCCTCACCCGTGGGGAGCTGCGAAGGCCCACCCCACAGCTACATTCGCATGCCCTATGGCTTGTCGAACACGGCTGTGGTGCGCCAGCGCCTCATGAGGGGCATCCTGGAGGCTCAGGAGGCCAGGCGTTCCGCGGTCCTAGCGGAGATGGAGATGGTTCGCGAGGAGCCACCCGCGCCTTCGGAGCCCCCCGAGGCTCCTGGGCCTAGGAGCTCGTGAAGATCGACTCCCACAGCCTGCTATGCCTGCTACTTCAACACCCCCTCGTCGTCGACACTATCAGGTGACATCTTCCTAGTTTTATTTCCAGCTGGGAGCGCCCCCAGGGTTGCATCATTCCCAGGCCACGTGGGTCTGTCCCTGCGGCGTGTATCCCTTTTGTTCATGCTTTTAGCTTACCTTGTTGGGGGCGCCCCTCGGGCTGCATCATCCCCAAGTCGCTCGGGTCAGACCCAGCGGCATGTATCCCTGCTGCGTTTATCTTCTGGCTATGCATTCAACCCATCATGCTTGTTAATTGGTGCCTGTCTGTGGCACCCCTTCTTCCTTCGCGTCGGCCGCTTGTTGCGTTAAAGGGGGGTACCTGAGCATCGCGACTCAGGGCTCCTACCGGCTCTCCAGGCCTCACCCTTTGGCTTTGTCCACGGCATCGTGCCCTGGCAAACCAACGACGGCTGAGACTAGCTCGAGAGCCGGGACCCGAGGACGTAGAGCATCGACATCGAACCAAGCTTGCGCGTTAAAGGGGGGGTACCTGAGCATCGTGACTTAGGGCTCCTACCGGCTCTCCAGCCCTCACCCTCTGGCTTTGTCCACG
>NC_041391.1:514197170-514210307 GCF_002162155.2 Triticum dicoccoides
AAAGGGGGGGTACCTGAGCATCGCGACTCAGGGCTCCTACCGGCTCTCTAGCCCTCACCCTCTGGCTTTGTCCACGGCATCATGCCCTAGCAAACCAGCGACAGCTGAGACTAGATCGAGGGCCGGTACCCGAGGACGGAGAGCATAGAGCGTCGACAACTAACCAAGCTTGCGCGTTAAAGGGGGGGTACCTGAGCATTGCGACTCAGGACTCCTACCGGCTCTCCAGCCCTCACCCTCTGGTTTTGTCCACGGCATCGCGCCCTGGCAAACCAACGACGATTGAGACTCGCTCGAGGGCCGGGACCCGAGGATGTAGAGCATCGGCATCTGGCCAAATTTGTAGGAACACAAGTTAAGGCCCAGTGCCAGGCGCAACCCGCCTTGGGGTAGGGCCCCGTGAGTCCCGCGCTGGCTCACGGGTGCCCCGATACACCTTCTCAGGCCTTTAGCGACTCGTCGCCTCTCCAAAGCAACTAACGGCTGACCGCCGCTTGTCATAGCGGACTTTCGCTCTTTTTCTGGTGGACCTGCAGGACCCCTCCAAGGATGAGCTCTGGGCAAGGCCCTCACGCTGTCCTCTTCACTCTCGTCCGCGCGAACCGCTTGCACGTTAAAGGGCGGTGCCTGAGCATCGCGACTCAGGGCTCCTGCTGGCTCTCCAGCCCTCAGCCTCTGGCCTTGTCCACGGCATCACGACCTGGCATACCAGCGACGGCTGAGACCCGCTCGAGAGCCAGGACCCAAGGACGTAGAGAAAACAGGGGAGCAAAGGCGAGGGGGAAGAGGCATGCAGGGTCCTCGCCAGGCAATCCCTCGTCGGACAATGCGAGGACCTAGCGCCGCACCAGGAAGCGTTTCCTGCCTCTCGAGATAAGTCACCCTCCGGAAACACTAGCCATCACTGCACTGTCACCGCATCCGATGCAATCCCGTGTTATCAACGTCGCATTCCTTTCTCACCGAACGATGGCCGCTTGAGCGCTAAAGGGGACCTCCTAAGCATCGCGACTCAGGGGCTCTTACTGGACCCCGGGTCGCTCACCTCCTGGCCTTGACCACGGCATCGCGACCTGGCATACCAGCGACGGCTGAAGCCGCCTTGGGACCGGGACCTGTCAGCGCAGAGTACCAAGCCCTCGTGAGGTCCGAAAGGAAGAAACTGAGCTAAGACAGAATCAACATCTCACATTGCTTCACTATAAGGATCATATTGAAAAAAGGGACTACAGACACCTTACAAGCCCCCATGGGGTGTGTTCTTGGTTCCTCGCAGGGACAAAAGACGCATATCCTAAGAAGTCCTAACTACAAGAACTACAACGACAGACACCATCATCAACAGTGGGCCGCCGGGCACCGGCTGCAACCTCATCCAGATCAGAGGCGGCGGCGGCCTAACAAGCCCGTCCTGCTCCGAGAGCGGCGCAGGTTCGGGGATCGTAGCTGTCGTCGCTCGTCTCCGGAGTCGCGAAGGGCTCGGCGGAGTCGCTGGATCCTTCGAGGCGTCCGCTGCCACCGGAGGAGCTGCTGGAAGGGCGAGCGGCAGGCCTAGTCCTCGTCGCTCCGGGGCTCCGGCCGCTGCCTCTGGGGCAGCACCCCAGCCGGCACCCATCTTCGTCGAAGACCTTTTAGAGCATCATGGAAGCTCCATCGACCTCCAGGTGGCTCACGAGGGCACCCCTCGCCCCGCAGACCCGGGCGATCTCGCCCCAGCCATGGGTCTTGAAGACCTTGCCTGGGGCAATGACCCCGACATGCGCATCGGTCGCAGGAGCCCGGCAATCAGCATGCTGCAGCCAGAGCCTGAAAGGCCCCCTCGGCGGAATCTTGAAGGCGAAGGAGGGAGGAAGGCGAATCCAAGATCGAGGAGGCATGGCGGCGTGGAGCACAAACTCTTGGTAGGAGCCCTCAGCGTGAACCCCAGGAGGGACAACGCGCTCCACAGTGACCCGCCGGCGCCGACAGCGGCGTCGTCTATGACGCTCGTCATCAACTCCTGCAGGGCCTTCAAGGTGGGCGTACAAGGGCAACGGGAACCCTGGCGGTGGTCGCTCGCACCAAGGCCTCGACACCTCTTGCCGCGCGCCCTCATCTCGGCGGCAGAGGACCAACCGCTACTTTGGCGGAAGCGGGTCAAGACCCTCTCGGGGGGCCTTTCCCTTCTCTTCTGTAGAGAACCGGCGTATTGGAGCCATTGCAACAAGGCAGAGCAGTGGCGAGGATGAAGGAAAGGAGAAGTTGCAGAGGAAGATGAACTAGAGTGGCTCACGTCGTTCCGTACTTATAGCCAGGGGAGACCAACCGCTGGCTTCCACGATCGCAGGTAATCATGACCAGTTTTTGCATGCAGGAACTTGCTAGTTCGTGCAGTTACCGAGGCGTCATGGGGGAGCAGAGCCGCCCACGTCCAATCAACCGCCACGCGGCACCCGAGGCCGCAGGCTGTTAGGGCCCGCGGTGCTTCGTGCTTGCTCCTTCGCCTCTCTGCTCAGCCAAGTCCGGGCGCGCCTTGAGCCCGGGGGCTACTGTCGGCGTTCTGGGAACGGGGGTCCCCAAACTTGCCTGCCTACGTCCTGCGGCGTGGCTCAAGGGACGACAGGAGGCTTCCTCAGGCACGGCCTCGTCAGCCTGGCTCGCGAAGAGGCGGAGAGATCAAGGCAGGGTACCTCGCGAGGGCCCATGACGCAAGCCATGACAACCAAGGGCGCTAGGCGGGCGCCGGCCCGCGCAGTGTCCTTCTTTCCTCTTTGGTGCAAAGGGAGCAAGCGCAGGCGAGAGCATCAAGCAAAGGCATCCATTTCGGGGCAACAAGACCAAGACCAGCAGAACGACAGGATAGAAGTCATCGTGGAGCCCAAGCCGGCGTGACCACCAGAACCTTTGGCAGGCGAGGACCAACTTTAGTCAGGATAAGTGTACTAGATGTTCCCCTTCAAAATGGCCAATTGTTGGCGCCCTTCCTGCTCAATATTTGGGAAGAGGCCCTGAGCCTTCGCCTATAAATAGGACTAGCCACCCACAAGGTAGGGGGGACGGAGAGATCAATCGGATCCTCACCTAGAACCCATTAGAGAGAGCGACTGAACTCCCCTAGCAGTTCATCACGCCAGCCAAGAACAGACCCTCGCGAGGCTGTTCTTCCTTGTACTGTTCATCATCAGCCCAAGAGGCAATCCACCACACACACACTGGAGTAGGGTATTACACCACAATGGTGGCCTGAACCAGTATAAACCCTGTGTCTCTTGTGTTGTCCCTTTGATTGTTTAGTTCCCAGCAAGGCGGGGAGGTGCAGGTAGGTAGAGGGCCGAATCTCCGCATGCACCCAAGTGTTCGAATCTAGAGGGTCTGCCGGAACCCCAAATCCGACAGCGTAGCAGGAACTCCTTCACCACCTTGGGCGCCGTCACACCAAGCTCCATCAAGAGCGCGAAGCGACGCCAGACGAAGATGAGCCGGGGGCTCGTGAGCGTCTCCTAACCCCAGCCTGAATTGGGAACAGCAGGCGACTTTGGCTCCGAAAGCAGGGGGCTGGGTACCCCTACATCCATGTACAGCCACCGCTCGCGAAACCCAGGCACAGATGGAGGGAGGCTGAAATCAATCCCTGAAGCCGCTGTTTCTGGTGCGGCAATGAAGCTCACACACCCAGAGCATTGGGTGGGATCGACGAGGCACAGGGAGAAGAAGTGGCGCAGCAAGGCGACTGAAGGGGGGATGCCCATCATCGCCTCGCAGACAAAGGCGAAGACGGCGAGCAGGGTCATGGATTCAGGACCCAGATGCATCATATGGATCTGGTAATGGGAAAGCACAACATTGAAGACATCAGAGAAGGGGGGAACCAATCCTGCCCACAGGGCGTCGGTAAAATACTTGACCTCGGTGACCACCCTGTCGATGGAGAAGTGGGATGCGGGCGAGGCTGTTGTCCTCCCACACTCGTTGAAGATGGTGGCCAGAGCAGGGCTGACCTTGCTTAAGCCTTCTCGGTTAAGTATGATCGACCGATCGACGGCAGGAGCCGTCAACAACGACGAGCAAGGCAGAGGCATCGGTTTCTTCCCTTTTCCCTTCTTCGTCGGAGCCATGGCAACGGGAAGTTGGAGGATTTGAGATTGGATTGGAAGAAGAGACTGGAGCACGAGAGGAGGAAGAGCAGGGGACGGCCAAGCGGCGAGAAGAGGAAAGACTATGTGCAACCACGGGTCCGCCTAGTTGGGCGCAAAGTAAGGAGGCATGGGGAAGCAGGGCCACCAATGTCCAATCAACCGCCACGCGACGCCCGAGGCTACAGGCTGTTAGGGCCCACGGTGCTTCGCACTTACCCCTTCACCTCTCTGCTCAGCCAATTCCGGGCGCGCCTTGGGCCCGGGGGCTACTGTCGGCATTCTAGGAACGGGGGTCCCCAGACTTGCCTGCCTGCGGCCTACGGCGTGGCTCAAGGGGCGGCCCAGCATGGCCCATCTTCGTCAACACGAGCTCAAGACCCTCGCGAGGGGCCAAGCCTCGCGGGGCGAACGACAGGAGGCTTCCTCAGGCACGGCTTCGTCAGGCTGGCTCGCGAGGAGGCGGAGAGATCAAGGTAGGATACCTCGCGAGGTGCCCATGACACAAGCCATGACGACCAAGGGCGCCAGGCGGGCGCCAGCCCGCACAGTGTCCTTCTTTCCTCTTTGGTGCAAGGGGAGTAGGTGCAGGTGAGAGCATCAAGCAAAGGCATCCGTTTCAGTGCAACAAGACCAAGACCAGCAGAACGGCAGGGTGGAAGTCATCGTGGATCCCAAGCCGGCATCACCACCAGAGCCTTTGGCAGGCGAGGACCAACTTTAGTAAGGATAAGTGTACTAGATGTTCCCCTTCAAAATGGCCAATTGTTGGCGCCCTTCCCCCTCAATATTTGGGAAGAGGCCCAGGGCCTTTGCCTATATATAGGACTAGCCACCCCCAGGGTAGAGGTATCAAAAGGAGATAGCGACTAAACTCCCCCTAGCAATTCGTCACACAAGCCAAGAACAGACCCTCGCGAGGCTGTTCTCCCTTGTACTGTTCATCATCAGCCCAAGAGGCAATCCACCACACCACACACTGGAGTAGGGTATTATACGACAATGGTGGCCTGAACCAGTATAAACCCTATGTCCCTTGTGTTGTTCCTTTTATTGCTTAGTTCATAGCGAGGCGGTGAGGCGCAGGTAGGCAGAGGGCCAAATCTCCGCGCGCACCCCAGTTTTGAATCTAGAGGGTCTGCCGGAACCCGAAATGTGATGTGATATGGCCAAAAGGATGTGATGAATTATATACATGTGATGTATGAGATTGATCATGTTCTTGTAATAGGAATCACGACATGCATGTCGATGAGTATGACAACTGGCAGGAGCCATAGGAGTTGTCTTAATTTATTGTATGACCTGCGTGTCATTGAAAATGCCATGTAATTACTTTACTTTATTGCTAACCGTTAGCCATAGTAGTAGAAGTAATAGTTGGCGAGACAACTTCATGAAGACACGATGATGGAGATCATGATGGTGGAGATCATGGTGTCATGTCGGTAATGAAGGTGATCATGACGCACCTCAAAGATGAAGATGAAAGGCGCGGGATGATATTGGCCATATCATGTAACTCTATGATTTGCATGTGCTGTTTGTCTTGTTTACATCTTATTTGCTTAGAACAACGGTACAATAAATAAGATGATCCCTCATAAAATTTCAAGAAAGTGTTCCCCCTAACTATGCATCGTTGCGAAAGTTCGTTGTTTCGAAGCACCACATGATGATCGGGTTTGATAGATTCTAACATACGCATACAACGGGTGTAAGCCATATTTACACACGCGAAACACTTAGGTTCACTTGAAGAGCCCAGCATGTATAGACATGGCCTCGGAACACAAGAGACCGAAAGGTCGAACATGAGTCCTATAGTAGATATGATCAACATGAAGATGTTCACCGATGATGACTAGTCCGTCTCACGTGATGATCGGGCACGGCCTAGTTGAGTCGGATCATGTATCACTTAGATGACTAGAGGGATGTCTATCTAAGTGGGAGTTCATTAAATAATCAGATGAACTTAATTATCATGAACATAGTCAAAAGGTCTTTGCAAATTATGTCGTAGCTTACGCTTTAGTTCTACTATTTAATATATGTTCCTAGAGAAATTTTAGTTGAAAGTTGATCGTAGAAGTTATGAGGACTGGGTCTGTAAACTGAGGATTATCCTCATTCCTATGCAGAAGGCTTATGTCCTTAATGCACCGCTCGGTGTGCTGAACCTTGAGAATCGTCTGTGGATGTTGCGAACATCTGACATACACGTTTTGATGACTACATGATAGTTCAGTGCGTAATGTTAAACGGTTTAGAATTGAGGCACTGAAGACATTATTTGATACGTCGCAGAACATATGAGATGTTACAAGAGCTGAAGTTGGGATTTCAGGCTCGTACCCACGTCAAGAGGTATGAGACCTCTGATAAATTTCTTAACCTGCAAACTAAGGGAGAAAATCTCAATCGTTGAGCATGTGCTCAGATTGTCTGAGTACTACAACGCTTGAATCGAGTGGGAGTTATCTTCCAGATGAGATAGTGATGGTTCTGCAAAGTCACTGCCACCAAGCTACTAGAGCTTCATGATGAACTATAACATATCAGGGATAGACATGATGATCCTTGAGCAATTCGCGATGTTTGAGACCGTGAAAGTAGAAATCAAGTAGGAGCATCAATTGTTGATGGTTAGTAAAACCACTAGTTTCAAGAAGGGCAAGGGAAAGAAGGGATACTTCATGAAACGGCAAATCAGTTGCTGCTCTAGTGAAGAAACCCAAGGTTGAACCCAAACCTGAGACTAAGTGCTTCTGTAATGAGGGGAACGGTCACTGAAGCAGAACTACCCTAAATACTTGGTAGATGAGAAGGCTGGCAAGGTCGACAGAAGTATATTGGATATACATTATATTAATGTGTACTTTACTAGTACTCCTAGTAGCACCAGGGTAATAGATACCGGTTCGGTTGCTAAGTGTTGGTAACTCGAAATAAAAGGCTACGGAACAAACGGAGACTAGCTAAAGGTGAGATGACGATATGTGTTGGAAGTGTTTCCAAGGTTGATGTGATCAAGCATCGCATGCTCCCTCTGCCATCGAGATTGGTGTTAAACCTAAATAATTGTTATTTAGTGTTTGCATTGAGCATAGACATGATTGGATTATGTCTATTGCAATATGGTTATTCATTTAAGGAGAATAATGGTTACTCTGTTTATTTGAATAATACCTTCAATGGTCTTGCACCTAAAATGAATGGTTTACTGAATCTCGATCATAGTGATACATATGTTCATGCCAAAAGATATAAGATAGTAATGATAGTACCACATACTTGTGGCACTGCCATTTGAGTCATATTGGTATAAAACGCATGAAGAAGCTCCATGTTGATGGATCTTTCAACTCACTCGTTTTTGAAAAGTTTGAGACATGCGAACCATGTCTATTGGTATGTACGCATGAAGAAACTCCATGCAGATGGACCGTTTGGACTCACTTGATTTTGAATCACTTGATACATGCAAATCATACCACATGGGCAAGATGACTGAAAGCCTCGTTTTCAGTAAGATGGAACAAGAAAGCAACTTGTTGGAAGTAATACATTTTGATGTGTCAGTCCAATGAGTGATGAGGCACGTAGTGGATATCGTTATGTTCTTACTTCACAGATGATTTGAGTAGATGCTGAGTATATTTACTTGATGAAACACAACTCTGAATTATTGAAAGGTTCAAGTAATTTAAGAGTGAAGTGGAAGATCATCGTGACAAGAGGATAAAATGTCTATGATATGATCATAGAGATGAATATCTGAGTTACGTGTTTGGTACACAATTAAGACATTGTGGAAATTGTTTCACAACTAATACCGCCTGGAACACCATAGTGTGATGGTGTGTCCGAACATCATATATGCACCCTATTGGATATGGGGCATACCATGATGTCTCTTATCGAATTACCACTATCGTTCATGGGTTAGGCATTAGAGACAACCGCATTCACTTTAAAAAGGGCACCACGTAATTCCGTTGAGATGACACCATATGAACTATGGTTTAGAGAAACCTAAGCTGTCGTTTCTTGAAAGTTTGGGGCTGCGACGCTTATGTGAAAAAGTTTCATCCTGATAAGCTTGAACCCAAAGCCGATAAATACATCTTCATAGGACACCCAAAACAGTTGGGTATACCTCCTATTTCAGATCCGGAAGCAAAAGTGATTGTTTCTAGAAACGGGTCCTTTCTCGAGGAAAAGTTTCTCTCGAAAGAACTGAGTGGGAGGATGTTGGAGACTTGATGAGGTTATTGAACCGTCACTTCAACTAGTGTGTAGCAGGGCACAGGAAGTTGTTCCTGTGGCGCCTACAACAATTGAAGTGGAAGCTGATGATATTGATCATGAAACTTCGGATCAAGTCACTACCAAAACTTGTAGGTCGACAAGGACACGTACTGCTTCAGAGTGGTACGGTAATCCTGTCTTGGAGGTAATGTTGCTAGACAACAATGAACCTACGAGTTGTGGAGAAGTGAAGGTGGGCCCGGATTCCGACAAATAGCTCGAGGCCATAAAATCCGAGAGAGGATCCATGTATAAAACAAAGTGTAGACTTTGTAAGAACTACTTGATGGTCATAAGGCTATTCGGTACATATGGATTTTAAAAGGGAAGACGGACAATGATGGGAAGTGTCACCATTAAGAAAGCTTGACTTGCCGCTAAGATGTTTTCCGACAAGTTCAAGGAGATGACTACGATGAGACTTTCTCACTCGTAGCGATGCTAAGAGTCTGTTGAAATTATATTAGCAGTTCCTGCATTGTTTATGAAATCTTGCAGATAGGATGTCAAAACATTGTTTCCTCAATGATTTTCTTGAGGAAAGGTTGTATGTGATACAACCAGAAGGTTTTGTCAATCCTAAAAGATGCTAACAAGTATGCAAAGCTCCAGCAATCCTTCTAAGGACTAGAGTAAGCATCTCAGAGTTGGAATATATGCTTTGATGAGATGATCAAAGATTTTGGGTTTATACAAAGTTTATGAGAAACTTGTATTTCCAAAGAAGTGAGTGGGAGCACTATAGCATTTCTGATGAGTATATGTTGTTGACATATTGTTGATCGGAAATGATGTATAATTTCTGGAAAGCATATAGGGTTATTTGAAAAGTGTTTTTCAATGGAAAACCTGGATTAAGCGACTTGAACATTGAGCATCAAGATCTATAAGGATATATCAAAATCGCTTGATTGTACTTTCAAATGAGTATGCACAGTGACAAGATTTTGAAGGAGTTCAAAATAGATCGGCAAAGAAGGAGTTCCTCATTGTGTTATAAGGTGTGATTATTGTGTAAGACTCAAGACCTGACCAAGGCATAAGAGAGAGAAAGGACGAAGGTCGTCCCCTATGCTTTAGACATAGGCTCTACAGTATGCTATGCTGTGTACCGCACCTGAAGTGTGCCTTGCCATGAGTCAGTCAAGGGGTACAAGTGTGATCCATGAATGGACCACAGGACAGTGGTCAAGGATATCCTTAGTAACTAGTGGACTAAGGAATTTTCTCGATTATGGAGGTGGTAAAAGATTTCCTCGTAAAGGGTTATGCCGATGCAAACTTTGACACTAATCTGGATAAATCTGAGTAGTAGACCAGATTCATATAGTAGAGCAGTTATTTGGAATAGTTCTAAATAGCGTGTGGTAGCTGCATCTAGGAGATGACATAGAGATTTGTAAAGCACACATGGACCTAAAAAATTCAGACTCGTTGACTTATAACCTCTCTCACAAGCGAGATATGATCAAACCCAATGGGTATTGGATTCATTGCAATCACATAATCATGTGAACTAGATTATTGACTCTAGTGCAAGTGGGAGACTATTGGAAATATGCCCTAGAGGCAATAATAAAATGGTTATTATTATATTTCCCTGTTCATGGTAATTGTCTATTGTTCATGCTATAATTGTATTAACTGGAAACCATAATACATGTGTGAATACATAGACCATAACATGTCCCTAGTGAGCCTCTAGTCGACTAGCTCGTTGATCAATAGATGGTTATGGTTTCCTGACCATGGACATTGGATGTCATTGATAACGGGATCACATCATTACGACAATGATGTGATGGACAAGACCCAATCGTAAGCATAGCACAAGATAGCATAGTTCGTTTGCTAAGAGCTTTTCTAATGTCAAGTATCATTTCCTTAGAGCATGAGATTGTGTAACTCCCGGATACCGTAGGAATGCTTTGGGTGTACCAAACTTCACAACGTAACTGGGTGGCTATAAAGGTGCACTACAGGTATCTCCGAAAGTGTCTGTTGGGTTGGCACGAATTGAGATTGGGATTTGTCACTCCGTATGACGGAGAGGTATCTCTGTGCCCACTCGGTAATGCATCATCATAATGAGCTCAATGTGACTAAGAAGTTAGTCACGGGATCATGCATTATGGAACGAGTAAAGTGACTTGCCAGTAATGAGATTGAACGAGGTATTGGGATACCGACGATCGAATCTCGGGCAAGTAACGTACCGATTGACAAAGGGAGTTGTATACGGGATTGCTTGAATCCTCGACATTGTGGTTCATCCGATGAGATCATCGTGGAACATGTGGGAGCCAACATGGGTATCAAGATCCCGCTGTTGGTTATTGGCCAGAGAACGTCTCGGTCATGTCTGCATGATTCCCGAACCCGTAGGGTCTACACACTTAAGGTTCGGTGATGCTAGAGTTGTTATGGGAATTAGTATGTGGTTACCAAAGGTTGTTCGGAGTCCCGGATGAGATCCCGGATGTCACGAGGAGTTCCGGAATGGTCTGGAGGTGAAGATTTATATATGGGAAGTCCAGTTCACTCGCCGGAATGGTTTCGGGGGTTATCGGTATTGTATCGGGACCACCGAAAGGTGTCCGGGGGTCCACCGGGTGGGGCCACCTGCCCCGGGGGACTTGATGGGCTGAATATGGGAGGGAACAAGCCCCTAGTGGGCTGGTGTGCCCCTCCCCAAGGGCCCAAGGCGCCTAGGGTTGGAAACCCTAGGGGAGGGGGGCGCCTCCACCTTGCTTGGGGGGCAAGCCTCCCCTCCTGGCCACCCCCCCCTCTAGATGGGATCTAGAGGGGCCGGCCCCCTCTCCCCTTCACCCTATAAATAGAGGGGGGTGGGAGGGCTGCAGCAACCTTGTTTTTGGCGCAGCCCCTCCCTCCTCCAACACCTCCTCCTCCTCCGTAGTGCTTGGCGAAGCCCTGCAGGAGAACCACGAGCTCCATCGCCACCACGCCGTCGTGCTGCTGGAGTTTTCCCTCAACTTCTCCTCTCCCCTTGGTGGATCAAGAAGGAGGAGACGGCCCCGGGCTGTACGTGTGTTGAACACGAGGCGTCGTCCGTTCAGCGCTGAGATCGGAATCGACCGCGATCTGAATCGCTGCGTGTACGACTCCACCAACCACGTTCTTGTAACACTTCCGCATCACGATCTTCAAGGGTATGAAGATTCTCATCCTCCCCTCTCTCTCGTTGCTAGTCACTCCATAGATTGATCTTGGTGATGCGCAGAAAATTTTGAATTTGTGCTACGTCCCCAACATACTAGGCCAATATAAAAATTACAATTTGCAGAAGGCCACTAACACCAATCGAGGCAAAATTGATGGGGTTTGCCTCGTACTAGCAACAAAGGACATTAATATACCCTTGCATGCATGCTGAAGTGTTAGGGTTGGTTTGCATTGTGCTGCATTAATCAAGCAATGAGAAGTGAGATGGTCAGCTCTTTGGGCGTTGGCGAAAAAATACGCATTAATTGACAGGCCAAACAAGGATTTGTATTGATTAATCCCGTGAAGGAAAACCCCGCCTTTCTCTTTTAACACAAGTAGTATGTACGTACTTGTATCCTGTTTAGGTCTAGGCCTTGCATTGCCATACTTTCACCACACATTTTTGTCAAGATTACCTAGAGTTTTTCAAAATTAAAAGGAGGTACACTTGCGCACGTCTATCGCGGTCGCACCACACCCTCTCACAGTCACTCCTGCACACCGCAAACTCAACCAAGGGAACGCACCCTCACTGACACGTACTACCGCATGTGATCAAACCAAACTCAGCCATCCTACCGTTGACACATAATTTTCATTCATACAGTATGTATATCCAACCGCATGTTGGGGAAGATCCGTGCAGCCCGTGCGGTGGTCTGTTGGGGAAGAAGAAGAGGTGAGGAAAAAAATGGTTTGGAGACATAGGATATTCATCCAACCGCCTGAAATGGTCGACTGACCCAAATGATGAAAGTCAGGCGACTTGCATAAATATATTTTTTTACACAGCAAAAGATCCCTAAAAACAACAATATAAAGAAAAACTATCATTGCTCGCGGAACGAGACGGCCTCGTTGTCTTTGGCTGCCGACAAGAACCAGCCGTAGCTGCTGACATGTGTCTCCACACCGTGGTCGTCCTCAGACTCCAACTACTCGTTCACGCGAAGTGTGCAGGCGCTCTGCACGGACGCGAGCACCTCTGGTTCATGTCCATGACGTTCGGTTCTGCCTGCAGGTGGGCCTCGATGACAAAGGTATCTGCGCACTCCGCATCGAGTTGAGCCTCCGCCGCCCGGTTCAAGTCCAGGACGTCCGGGTCCGCCTGTAGGAGGGCCTCGATGGCAGCGGCATCCGCGCGCTCCAAGTCGAGTTGAGCCTCCGCCGCCCGGTTCAAGTCTAGGACGTTCGGATCCGCTCGCAGGAGGGCCTCGATGGCAGCTGCATCCGCGCGCTCCGCGTCAAGTTGAGCCTCCGCCGCCTGGTTCACATCCACGACATCCGGTTCTGCCTGCAGGAGGGCCTCGATGGCAGCGGCATCCGCGGGCTCCGCGTCGAGTTGAGCCTCCGCCTCCCGATCCTCCTTTAGGATCTCCAGGTTGAACCACTGGTCTGCTTGCACCATGGGGGACCTGGACACCAGCACGAAGTCGACGTCCATCGTCTCATACACACAGGGGGCCTTCTGCGCCGCGACCTCCGC
>NC_041391.1:514210966-514359910 GCF_002162155.2 Triticum dicoccoides
CGATGGCAGCGGCATCCGCGCGCTCCAAGTCGAGTTGAGCCTCCGCCGCCCGGTTCAAGTCTAGGACGTTCGGATCCGCTCGCAGGAGGGCCTCGATGGCAGCTGCATCCGCGCGCTCCGCGTCAAGTTGAGCCTCCGCCGCCTGGTTCACATCCACGACATCCGGTTCTGCATGCAGGAGGGCCTCGATGGCAGCGGCATCCGCGGGCTCCGCGTCGAGTTGAGCCTCCGCCTCCCGATCCTCCTTTAGGATCTCCAGGTTGAACCACTGGTCTGCTTGCACCATGGGGGACCTGGACACCAGCACGAAGTCGACGTCCATCGTCTCATACACACAGGGGGCCTTCTGCGCCGCGACCTCCGCCATAAACATTGGATCGGCTTCCTCCTCCTTGGAGCTTGGCTCTAGAAAACTCGGGGATTGGCCCTCCACAAAGCGAGCTTGGGAATGGAGGCCTGTGGCACCGACCGCCGCCGCGATTCCTGCGTGGCGCTCCGGCATCAGCATCTTGTAGTACATGATCTTGCGGCGCACCATGGCTTTCCGGCGAACTAGGGGACAACTGATGCAGGCTAGGGCATCGAAAGATGGGAGAATGGACTAGAGAGGAGGTGTGGTTTTGGGGCTATGGTGACCGGCCGACAAGTAGCTGGCGTAGGCCGAGAAATGAAGGTTCTGTTGTGAATAGTGGTTCTGGTGACGACCGGTCAATCGGTTTTGACTGTGTGGAGTTTGCAAAGCCGGATGGCTGAAGCCTAGAGAGTTGTGGGATGGGATGGGACCAAAGTTTCGGAGTTTCACGTGGCAGACGTCCGGACCTCCCCACCGTTCCTGTCGACAACGAGGCGATGACTTCATAAATCTCAAGATGACTAGAAAGATGCCCGTGCATTGCACAGAACATCAGGATGCATTTTTTTACGAAACACCTATTGTGATTGACACATGAAGGAGTAATCCCATGTGTAAAAACTAATGATATCTCGAGAATTTCATCAAAAAATGGTACTCGATAATTTCATCGAAAAATGATTTCTCGAGAAAGATGAGAGATAAGGTGAGGAGGAGTGGGGCGTGGTGGTGATTGTTGGTCGTACTTAGCGAAGGCATGGAGATGGATGACGCCGGCAGCGACCACCATGCTAGATTGTTCCAGAGGGTTCCTTTTTTCATTACTCAACAATGAAGTTGTGGGAGATAAGGATGAACGAGAGAGGTGCAGGTATCCTTTTGCAAAATTGCCATAATTTGCTTTCTATCCGTCAGATGTAGACCAGACGGTCTATATTGCAAGATGGCAGGCACACCATCATCACTAAGAGTAGAGATATAGTATTATAGATATGACGACTTAGTCTCTCGAAGGTGCTCATAGGGGTAGGGTGTGCATGTGTGCGTTCATAGGGGTGAGTGTATGCGCGCATGTATGAGCGCTTGTGTCTGTACTGTGTTCAAAAAAGGAGTACTCAAAGTATGCAAGTTCATAACAAACGGATGTTGTACATCATTCTTGTCGCGTTCGCGTTGCACCCCAACACGATGGACCCTGCACGTCGCTCACCAAATGGAACACGCTTCATCTTGCATTTTCGCTCGCTTGTGGGACCATAGTTGAGTGTGAACCGACATCCGTCCCCCTCCCCCGCCCGTGTCATTTATGGATACTACTAGACTAGAAGAGAGAGAGGTCGGCTGAGTGTTAATGAGGCCATACTGATGCTCAAATTTGGCCGGGAAAACAGGGAAACCGACAAGTGGGGCACACCTGTCCGGATGATGTGGCACATACTAGTCCAATGAAGGAGCTGGCCCACAACCTCCTTGCCACCGGCAATCGTTCATGTGGGTCGTGGGGGCCAGCAATGTGGCGCAGCTCCCGCACCGCCTCTTGGGACTGTGACCGCGGTGAGCGACACGCTCATCGCTGTTGGACACGCTCGGATTCAGGGTGCCTAGGGTGGCGCTGCCGCTATGGCACGACCAGCAGATCAACCACCAGCTCGTCAAGGATGAACGGGGAGCCCAAGTGCGCGTGCACCGCGACGCGTCTGTGGAGTGTTCTAGCGTGGCCAACTGCATCCCCAGGACCTGAGACCATGTTGGGTCGTCTTTCAATGACATGTGGGATCGCATGTGAGCAAAGGGCATGTCCAACGTTGCCACGCCCGCAGCTGACTACCCTGGCACACAAAAACCCTCGTCCCTCACGCCGTCATGCGCATGCTTTCCCAGTCAACACCAGCTGCCTGCATTCATGTCCTCTGTCCCTATGCCATCATTAAGCAGGCTCACTACCTGAGGAACCAACTCCGGTGACTTATTGACGCACCTGGACGCTTGGCCTCACTGGAATGCGCTACTTAAAGCGGTAACACCCAGCTAAACTCCACACCATAGCGCATCCTCCTACCTGGCACCACATCCACCATGACCGCAAGCGGGAATGCTCTACGGGGGAGCTTGTCTTCGGGGATGAAGGTTGAGGTCGCAGCCCTCACTCAACTCACCGCTTGCAATGCAATACCAGCGTAGCGGGACATGGACGCAACCGCACAAGCGGTGGCCACGCTGGCAGCCAATGACAGGAGCACCGCCAGCCACGCGTCCTACTTGCCGCCGTCCAACATTCGGTGGCGCAAGTGGCAGGTGAAGCAACGGATCGTCCACATCCATCATCATCGACCTCACGTCCACCGGCACCGCCGAGGTCGGGGACTCCTCCGAGGATGAGTAGGGCATGGGAGGCGGTAGGGCATGGTGTGCCAACTTGCTGGTCCGTCTCCCGTGTTCTATTATTTCTCACCAGAGACCGCACCTTCACTTCACCAGTCTTGAACCCCGCCGCCATTCATGGAGACGGCAGATGGAGGACATCGTCACTGATGCAGAAGTACAAAGGAAAGTGGACGTCGGTCGCCACCGTCGAATAGGTTTGGGGTCGGGTTTATTTTCTTTTTCGGTCCTAGAAAAGTTCGAAACGTAATGAAAATCTGCCATGTTTGCATGAATCTCATCCGGTGTATATGAAATTTCACAATAATAGTAGGATATATTGTATGAAAATATATTGAATGATGATTCATTTATGTGTGCATAAACTTGATCTAAGTTTAGAAGGTTTGACCCGAAACAAAACTAACATGCGAAGTAAATAAACGCATAGGTAGTATACATTCACAATTAATCTTAGGCACTCCAATAGTACGTCCACTACACATTCACGCATCTCACATCTTTCTCCCGCTCTGCCTGTCAAACCAACTAACCCTTGTCCTACTAAAAAATAAAGTCCTAAAAAAACCAACTAAGCCAACCCCCAGCATATCGCACGAGAAAAGACTCGATGCACCGTTTTAGTCGGGATTACCGGATTACAAGTAGTAGTATTGATGGATCGCGTGAAGCACCAAGTTTCAAAGGAAAAAGGCGGTATGCTCACGGCACACCTGTCGTGGTCTTATTGCACCCCTCACACAGTCGGTCCTGCACACGGCTCATGCAAACAGAACTCGCTTCGGCTTGCCTCTTCACTGACACGTGGGACCACATTTGGAGAAACCGACCATGCGCCGAGGGAGTCCTGGATAAGGGGGTATCCGGACAGCCAGACTGTATCCATCGTCCGGACTATAGAAGTGTCAAGATACAAGACTCAAGACTTCGGCTCGTGTCCGGATGGGACTCTCCTTTTCGTGGAAGACAAGCTTGGCCATCCAGATATTATGTTTCCTTCCTTGTAACCGACTCCATGTAAACCCTATCTCTCCGGTGTCTATATAAACCGGAGAGCATGGTCCTTAGAAGGCCGATCACAATTACAATCATACCATCATAGGCTAGCTCATAGGGTTTAGCCTCTACGATCTCGTGGTAGATCTACTCTTGTATTCCACATATCTTCAATATTAATCAAGCGGGAAGTAGGGTTTTACCTCCATCGAGAGGGCCCGAACCTGGGTAAACATTGTGTCCCTCGCTTCCTGTTACCATCAGCCTAAGATGCACAGATCGGAACCCCCTACCGAGATCCGCCGGTTTTGACACCGACATTGGTGCTTTCATTGAGAGTTCCTCTGTGTCGTCGCTTGGAGGCTTGATGGCGTCTTCAATCGTCAACAACACGGTCCAGGGTGAGGCTTTTCTCCCCGGATAGATCTTTGTGTACGGCGGCCTCGCACTGCGGGCCAATTCGCTTGGCCAGCTGGAGTAGATCGACAACTTCGCCCCTGGCCACCAGACCAGGTTCGGAAACTTGAACTACACGGCAGATATCCGCGGAGACTTGATCTTCGATGGATTCGAGCCTGCGCCAGGAGCGCCGGACAGCCACGACGAGCACGGCCTAGACCTGCTATCGGACAGTGCCCGGGACATCATCCCTGAAGCAGCCTTAGATCTAAATCCAGGATAGGTTGCGTTGCCTACGAAAGGAGGGCTGGACCCCGCTCCGCAGGTCGCACATTTACCGGCGGTGGAGCCGAACACGGGTCCCACCTCTATGGAGGCCTGTAACCCCGGACCTCAGACTCATATCCGGCTGTTGGTCCTGTTCCGCTCACTCTCGAGCCAGCTGAGCCAGGTTGGGCTCCGGTAATGGAGTTTACCGCTGCGGACATCTTTCAACACTCGCCCTTTGGCGACATGCTGAACTCCTTGAAGTCTCTCTCTTTGTTAGGAGACTCTGGGCCGAACTATGTCTGGCCCGAGTGGGAAGCAGGCAACAAAGGAATTCGGCGCCCACCCACCTCCCACTTCATTGCCACGATTGAAGAATTAACCAACGTGCTTGACTCCAAAGGCATCGACGGTATGGACGACGATGCAGGAGAGGCTCCAGAATCCCTGGAGCGCGGGACTAGTACCTTGCCATACGATATAT
This sequence comes from Triticum dicoccoides, assembly GCF_002162155.2. NCBI lineage: Eukaryota > Viridiplantae > Streptophyta > Magnoliopsida > Poales > Poaceae > Triticum > Triticum dicoccoides. Next base: position 514,215,847 of record NC_041391.1, read on the forward strand.
ACATGGTAGATACGCCCAATAAGGACGGCAGTCCGGATGATAAAACACCCGGGCAAAAGCCAAAAAGGCGGCGCAGACGCCGCTCAAAGTCCAGCAATAGCAAAAATAGCGACAAGAGCGCAAGAAGGGTTGATATACCCGCAAACTCCGAAAGCAATAATGACCACATGGACCCAACGATGGAGCAGGACGAGCCAGGTCATGCCAAATCAAGTTTGGAGCAAATAAACGATCACAATGATCTGGGGGGACAAGCTCATGATGCCGCCCCAGAACAGGAAGACAGTCCGGACAACGATGCATTCATCATCCCGGACGAACAAGTGGAACGAGACAACCTCCACAGAAAGATTATGGCCACCGCAAGAAGTCTTGAAAAGCAGAAGCAACGGTTCAAGGCCGCACAGGAGAAGCTAAGTCGCAGATGGAATAAGGTGCTAGACACTGAATAAAGATACGGCGATGACCGCCATACAAAAAGCTATCCGAAGCGCAAGCTACTGCCAGAATTCGACGACGCGACCGTTCCACCGAAAGAAAATTCGACCAAGAAACCAGATGTACCACCTCACAACCATAACAGAGCAGCCGTGGACACTGCGCACGATCCACGCGAGCATCCGGATAAAAAGACCGGTGCAGCTAGGTCCATATATGGATCTAGAAGACACACCCCAGCGCAGGACTATGGTCACCCAAACGCTCATAAAAGCTACATACCAGTTCGGAATCAACTCCGGACACAACAACAGCCGACGACATGCCACAATGCACCCATATACAGTGGGGCTGCTCACCCCCTGTGCTTCACGAAGAAGTACTAGACCATGAATTCCCACAAGGCTTTAAACCTGTGAACATAGAAGCGTACGACAGCACGACAGACCCAGGGGTCTGGATCGAGGATTTTATCCTGCATATTCACATGGCTCGTGGGGATGACCTCCACGCCATCAAATACCTTCCCCTCAAGCTGAAGGGACGAGCTCGACACTGGTTGAAAAGCCTTCCCGAAAACTCAACTCGGAGTTGGGAGGAACTCGAAGATGCTTTCAGGGCCAATTTTCAAGGGACTTATGTCGGGCCTCCGGATGCAGACGATCTAAGTCACATAATCCAACAACCCGGAGAGTCCGCCCGCAAGCTTTGGAATAGATTCCTCACTATGAAGAATCAAATTGTCGACTGTCCGGACGCTGAAGCCTTAGCGGCTTTCAAACACAGCATCCGTGACGAATGGCTCACCCGACACCTCGGCCAAGAAAAGCCAAGGACAATGGCAGCCTTAACAAGCCTTATGACCCGCTTTTGCGCAAGTGAGGATAGCTGGTTGGCCCGTAAAGGCACCAGCGACCCGAGCACATCCGAACTAAGGGATGGAAACGGGAAGCCACAACGTAATAAAAACAAACACCAAAACAAGGAAGAGAGCCCGGACAACACGAGGTCAACGCCGAATTCAGGGGCTCTCGACCTGATCAGCAAAAGAAGCCATTCAAAGACAGTAAAGATGGACCGTCCAGTCTAAACAGAGTCCTGGACAGACTATGCCAAATTCATGGCACCCCGGAGAAACCTGCGAACCACACCCATAGAGAGTGCTGGGTCTTGAAGCAGGCCGACAAATTAAATGCCGAACACAAGGGGAGGGGCACACCAAGCGAAGACGAGGATGAACCTCACCAGCCGAACACTAGGGTACAGAAAAAATTCCCGCCAAAGGTAAAAACATTAAACATGATCCACACGACTCACACATCCACGAGAGGGCACGAACGCGCGCCCATAGAAGCGCACGATGTAGAGCCCGTCGTACCCACGTCTCACTACTGGAAGTATCGTCCGATCTCTTTCGATCACATGGACGGCCGAACTACAATTCCGCGAGGAGGATCACAGGCCTTGGTGCTTGACCCAATAATCGACAGATACCGTCTCACCTGTGTCCTCATGGACGGCGGCAGTGGTCTCAATTTAATATACGAGGACACTGTGCGCAGAATGGGGATAGACCCATCCAGAATTAAACAAAGCAACACCACCTTTGAAGGGGTGATACCAGGCGTTGCAGACTGCGCCAGGGGCTCCGTCATGCTGGAAGTAACATTCGGCTCCCCAAGCAACTCCAGAAGTGAAGAGTTGCTCTTCACTATCGCACCCTTCCAAAGCAGCTATCATGCATTGCTAAGAAGAACGGCCTTCGCCCGCTTCAACGCATTGCTGCACTATGGCCACCTTACACTCAAGATGCCTGGTCCCCGTGGCGTCATCACCGTTAGCCAAATCATAAAGCGCCCTTCACGTGCAGAGGAATACGCGACAGCCCTGGAGGCCGGACTATAAGCGGCCTCCAGTTTTAGAAGACATGATTGGTCACTACGACCACAGACACGGTTAGATCAGTCCGGTAGCCCGGATAAATTCAAACAGGGCACTGTATATGTAATCCCATAAGGGACACCAGAGGCTATCTATATTTAAATACAACCCCATGCTTGGCTCGACCTTATTGGCAGGCCAACAACTTACACTCTTATTATTGATCGCATACTTACGTTGCACCCTCCTACGAGTTTTTCTTTTTTATAGACAAAGTTCACGCGATACCGTTCCAGGATACGGCACAACGGAGACAAAGGCACAGACGTGCAGCAGGGCCCCGTGCAACATGTTTCTTTTTAGATTAAGCCCCTATGTAAACCTTTTCTACTGCCTCTTGTTGTTTAACCATCCCATGGGTTCTATACCCACAGAGGATACTGTCGTTTTTGGCATTTGGCCACGACAGACCAAATTGCACGTACCAAGAAATAAAGGGCTTACAATAGGCTCTTGTCAGCCTATCTTCTTTTACAAAAGACCGAATACCCTCAGGAGTGTTCGGCGTCACGAGTTTAGCCGTATATGCATCAGCTCTGAATCATGTCTTTGGTCAAAATGTTGGGTTTGCCCGGCTCCTGGGTTTGCCGCCTTACGTTCCGCTATCATCCGACTAAGGCAGGCCAAAGGAGAACTACTGCGATTGTGCCCTGGTTATTCCGGATGAGCGCCTCAGTAGAGAAAGCCGAAAATTGACCATCATGATATAGCGAGAGACTGTTCAACCACTCAAAGACTCACCGGAATCCCTAAAGATTCCTATGCCTTAACAAAGGGCCGTTTCCTGGCCATGTACACACGCGCCCGTATTTGGATGCACGTGGAGGTACCAGGGGCTACATAGTAGCCCCACCATTAGACTCCCATGGCTAAGCGGAAGTGTTACAGCTATATAGTCCAGTTGCCTAGTTCGGCGTGCGATCACCTCCTTAACGGACCAAGACATTGGATCAAGTGTGATTATGCATATTTTTTTGCCAACACCCCTGCATTGTCCGCGAGGGAGCTGAAGCCAACGACTGCTATCTTTCAGACTCCTTATACATATAAGAATAGCCGCAAAGGGAGGACAATCATACTTCCGAGCAAAAGTATAAACATAGCCTCATAATTAAACAAAACATTGTTTTCTACAATGATTCGACTTATCACTCGAATAAAACACTCTTCGAGCACTGCGCCTCTATCAGGCGGGCACCTTCTGTGACTTGCGCCAAGTAGTGCTTGGCCGGATGTTGGCCTCCCGCCGGATCCTGGCTCGCTATTACAGTGGCCTCCATATTCGTCCAGTAGGCTTTAACGCGGGCTAGAGCCATCCGCGCACCCTCTATGCACGCCGACCTTCTCAGGGCGTCAATCCGGGACACGGCTCCAAGGAATTGTTGCACCAAACCCAAGTAGCTGTCCGGCTTAGGCCCCTTCGGCCAAAGCTGGTCTATTACAGACCGCATTGCAAGTCCGGACAGCCTGTGGAGCTCCGCCATAGCAGCCACCTTCTCATTCAGTGGCAGCGGGCGAGTGGGAGCACTAAACTGCAACCAGAAAAGCTTCTCCACTTCTTCATCGCCTTGACGCTCGAAGAACTTGACAGTGTCAGCTGTACTATTCGCCAAGTCCGCATATGCATCCGCAGGACTCATGCGACCCGCTAGGGGAGCATACTTCGGATCCAAGAACTTCGTCCGCAGTAAGTAAGAGCCCCCAGCCACGATTTTGTCAGCCTATTGGAGCTCCTCCCGCATACTCCGGATCTCGGTCCACATTTCCTTGGCGGCATTGTGGGCCTTGTCCAGCTCGGCCGAACTAGTCCTATCCTCCTTCTCAAGCCATTCCTGGACGCGAAGGGAGTGTTAGAATAATAATCATGATAAATATAAATGAAGTGTCCGGCTTTAAGGTTACTTACTTGGGCATCTAGGCGATTGCAGCTTAGGCACGCATCCTCGGTGGTGTCCGGACACTTTGCTTGTGGTCCGAAGAATAATTTACACATTCCTTCGAGCGTCAGGCCAAAGAAGTGCTTAATAGTCTGAGGACCTTCCGAATTAAACTCCCACATACGGAGAGGCCGACGTTTGCACGGCAATATCCGCCGGACTAGCATTACTTGAATTATGCTGACAAGATTTATGTCCCTCCTAATAAGCTCCCGGATGCGATTCTGCAATTCTGGTACATCGCCAGCAGGCCCATAACTTTGTCCCACATCGGTCCAAGACGCCAACTGTGATGGAGGGCCTGAGGGAACTCAGGGGCAGCTACCCACTTTGTGCCTCTGGGAGCGGTGACATAGAACCATCTCCATTGCCATACGTTGGACACTTCCGGAAAATAACCCTCTGGCCATGGGGCATCGACCTTCCTGGTTATTATGGCGCCTCCACACTCCACATGTCGCCCCTCGATCATCTTCAGCTTCACATTGAAGGTCTTTAGCCATAAGCCAAAGTGTGGGTTGACGTGGAGAAAAGCCTCGCACACGATAATGAAAGACGAGATATGGAGGATGGCGTCTGGAGCCAGATCATGGAAATCCAAGCCATAGTAGAACATAAGCCCCCTCACAAAGGGGTCGAGGGTGAGGCCTAGGCCTCGGAGGAAGTGAGGAGTAAACACGACGCTCTCATTAGGCTCCGGCGTGGGGATGACATGCCCCGGAGCAGGAAGCCTGTGCTGGATATCAGCAATCAGGTATCCAACATCCCTCAGCTTCGCAATATCCTCCTCCTGAATCGAGGAGGCCACCCACTGGCCTGCTGCGTCGGATCCGGACATACTGGAGGATCTGGGGTGTTGGAGCTTAGGTTTTCAGTGATGGAGCTCGAGGTGCAAGAAGGAGCGGGAGAGGTGGAAACGAGGCGTAAGCCTTGACCCCTTTATAAAGGGGATGAATACCAAGAGTCCTCAGCGTGACCGCTTGAGACTTATCTAAAAAGAAACACGGAATTATACCAACAGTCGCCGTGGGGTCGCATATGCCCATATTGATGAAAGATCCCGTATTAAGAGGGACACGATCTCTGCTTTGGCAGGACATGCCGGTAAAACCGCCTCGCAACGCGAGTCAAGGTGAAGCAGGAAACGCTGGTTCATGTTGGACCAGGTCACGATGCAGGGGCACGACGTACGAAGATTGCCAGCAGAACGGATTTATGCTAAGGGTGTGTGAAGATCATATTGCAGATCCGGACACAAGCTACGTGTTCGATAATCACCTTGGAGTATTCGGAGGAGGAACCCGCCTTGCAATGCCGAAGACAAGACTGCGCGCTGGACTCATCGTCATTGAAGCCTGGTTGAGGGGCTACTGAGGAAGTCCTGGATAAGGGGGTATCCGGACAGCCAGACTGTATCCATTGTCCGGACTATAGAAGCGTCAAGATACAAGACTCAAGACTTCGGCTCGTGTCCGGATGGAACTCTCCTTTGCATGGAAGACAGGCTTGGCGATCCGGATATTATGTTTCCTTCCTTGTAACCGACTCCATGTAAACCCTAGCTCTCTGGTGTCTATATAAACCGGAGAGCTTGGTGCTTAGAAGGCCGATCACAATTACAATCATACCATCATAGGCTAGCTCATAGGGTTTAGCCTCTACGATCTCGTGGTAGATCTACTCTTGTATTCCACATATCTTCAATATTAATAAAGCAGGAAGTAGGGTTTTACCTCCATCGAGAGGGCCCTAACCTGGGTAAATATGATGTCCCTCTCTTCCTATTACCATCAGCCTAAGACGCACAAATCGGGACCCCCTACCCGAGATCCGCCGGTTTTGACACCGACATGCGCCAAACTCCCTCGCCCACCAGATGAAAATTCCCCCTAAATACCAAATTCATCTGCCCTTCAGCCAACTAGCCAATAATATTCTCCAAACCCCCTCCCCCTGGGCCCCCTCCAATCCATTCGCTCCGCCAAAGCCACCCTCCCCACTCCGTCGATACGTCGGCGCCGTGGTTCGTTGAGGGGACGCACGGCGATCCTCTCCCTCCCACAGTATGCTCTCGTAGACTGTCGTCCTCCATCCGCGCCACCACCGCTGGCAATGTTCTTGTGGAGACACACGATGGTCAGCTTCTCCCACGGTATGCACATTCTAGACTGAGCCCCGTGCATGTTGGTGTAGCGTTGAATGTTACTAGCCGATAGACGATGTTAATCTCACTGTTTGCCAAAATAGTTAACAGTCAATATGCTCTGCTTAAGAAGCTTCCTTGCTCTGTTCTGCACTCAATCTGCTTTGCTGAGATGGCATGCCACGCTCAATTAGTTGCTAAAATATTCTTCCATATATTTATTGTGAAGTAGATTGCCATGGTCTAGTAGCCAATCTGATAGGTGAAATATCTCGACACTGTTTTATACCCGATCTTTGTTGCTCAGATGGCCTTCAATGGTTGTGTGCTCTGCCTCATTGACTGCTGAAATATCCTGCCATAGCTTTAGCACTCAAATATGTTTGCTAAATTAGCTTTACATATATTTCATTACTTAGATCTGCTTGTCCAAATATCTTCCCATAGCTTTAGACATCGACCTAGGTATTTTTTCTGGACTTTATAAAAAGCATATATGTTTTTCTTGTAATATCTAGTAGAAGAACTAATTTGTATGTCTAACAGATGGATAGGACTTGGATAAGTTCTGCTCAAAGATTCTACGCTGCATATGTCGAGGGGGTTGAAAACTTCATGAACTTTATCAGAGCTGAGTATGGTGGTCCGAATTTGGATGTGCTCTGCCCGTGTAGCAGTTGTATGAATTCAGTTACAAGACCCCAGTCAACTTTGGAAAATCATCTACACTTGTATGGGATGTCGGTCACATATACTAGGTGGGTTCATCATGGTGAAGCTGTGAACGTCAATGTTACTGACTATGTGGAAGCAGCAGATCACCGTCTTAATCTGCCTGATGCTCAGGTGGAAGAGGAGGAGGTGGTGGTGGCGGCGGAGCCAGCGAGTTTGACCAACATTGAAACAATGCTACGAAATGCTCACGCATTTTGTGAAATTTCACCTGCAGAAGAAAATGGTGGGCCTGCATGTTGGAACAGTGCAACGTGGCAGTCACCCCAGGAAATAAGTTGTCAGCATTCTCAGCTATGGTCACCTTTCTTCATGTGAAGACATCTGAGTGAATGACCAACAAATCATTCAATGTGATGTTGGCTGCTTTTCGCAAATCTTTCCTAGATGCGTAGGAGCTGCACACACCTACAATAAAATGAAGAATTTCCTTCGTGCAGTTGGAATTGTATATGATATGATCCACGCTTGTAAGAATAATTGTGTTTTGTTTCAGAGGGATTATGCTAACTTAAGTGAATGCCCAAAATGCAAATCATCAAGATGGAAAGATAGTGATGCTGTGAAGAGGATTCCTCATAATGTTCTCAGACATTTTCCAAATACCAAGATTATTAAGGTTGGTTCATGATGCTAAAACAAGAGAGGATGTACTTTGGCATTCTAGGAACAAGGGGTACAAAGATCAGAATGTAATGAGTCATCCATCTCATGGTAGTGAATGGAAAAGCTTCAATCAGAAACACAAAAAGATTGCTGCTGACCCGAGAAACATTAGACTTAGCTTAGCCATAGATGGATTTAACACATTTTGCCACAAGAGCGACATATATAGCATGTGGCCAGTGCTTGTTATCCCTTAGAACATGACACCAGATTTTTGCACCAAAGAATAAAAGTACATGATGGCCATGCTCATCCCAGGTCCAAGAAGTCCTGGAAAGGATTTTCATTTATTCGTGAAGCCTCTTGTGGAAGGACTTCAACATCTATGGAGGGGTGTTGTCACTCGAAACCTATATAGCAGCCCACCAGCTGGTTTCTTTCTGCATGTTGTTATAATTTGGTGCATCCATGATTATCCGGCTTTGGGCACTATGTCAGGGCGAACGACACATGGTTACAATGCATGTGTTCGCTATGACAGGAATCCGCTATGATAAGCAATACTTAGCAAGATCTGTTACATTGGACACTGTTGTTTTCTTGCCAAGGACAAGACTTGTCGTACAAAATACCGAAGACATGTGTTCAATTCAAAGCATGAAAACCGTGATGCTCCAAAGAGGCTCACCGGTGATGGGTTGCAAGTGGAATTAGAGAAGGTCAGGCATATTACACCAGGACTCCATCCTAATAATTGTAGCGGGAAAAGGAAGCATGGTAGGGTAGAAGAGAGATTATTGTTTACCCGCAGTTCCACTTTGTGGGACTTGGAGTATTGGAAAGATTTGGATCTGCGGCATAATCTCGATATGATGCACATCAAGAAAAATATATGTGACAAAATTATCGGCACACTTCTTAATATTGAAGGCAAGATCAAAGATACCTTAAAATCTAGGATTGATTTGACACACCTTGGTATCATAAGGGATTTGCAGGTGGATGATGATGGTGCATCACAGGATATGGCACCAGTTGTGTACGTCTTGGACAAGGTAAAAATAAAAGAATTCTGCAAGGTCCTGTCACGTGTGAGATTCGCACATGGATTTTCTTCCAACCCTGAAAGGAGAGTCAGTGCAGATGGAAACAAGGTACAAGGGTTGAAAAATCATGACTGCCACGCCCTACGTCAAAGGGTTTTGCATGTTATCCGTAGAGGATTGGGCCGCCCTGACTTATATAGAGCAGTTGCAGAGTTGGGACAAATCTTCAGGGAACTCTGAAGTAGAAATATCAGGATAGATGCTTTGGAGCGTCTTAGAGACAAGGTACCAACTATCCTATGCGAACTTGAGAAGATATATCCTCCAGCCTTCTTTGATGTGATGGTGCATTTGGCTGTTCATCTACCTGATGAGGCACTACTTAGAGGTCTAGTACAATATGGCTGGATATACCCCATTGAAAGGCGGCTTGGCACTTTCAAGGGCTATGTTGGGAATAGAGCTAGACCTGAGGGTTCCATTGCAGAGGCCTACATTGCTACAGAAGCATTGACATTCTGCTCAAAATACATTGAAATAGTTGATCAGCTTAGCAATGAGGTGGGTGAAGACAATCCCGGGCTCAATGTTTTCGATTGCTCTGTTTGAGTTACAGGGAAGAGTCGACAAGACGACAACCTAAAAATTTGTACAAAATGTCTTGGTATGTGTTGAATAATTGTCCTGAGATTCTACCTTATATCGAGTAAGTGCTAAGTACTGCAACTTATACATCGTAATCTACTAAACTTGCAGCACATTCTTATATATTTAGATGTTTGATGCGATCACTATGTTGTGCAGAATCTACAAAAAGGAGTTACTGCCGCAAAATCCAATAAACATTGGCAAATTGGTTATGGCAAGATTTGCGGAATGGTTCAGCAGCCATGTAAGCTTTTGAATTGCACTATGAGTTTTTTAATATATTGAGTACATAAGATGATCAACCTGTCTATTTTCTAACCGTAGGTTAAGAAGATGAGGGAGGATGGACAGGCAGTTGATGATGCCCGTTACGCACTAGCAATGGGTCCTGATACTCGGGTAATACATTATGAATCTTGCGTTGTTGGAGATGTGCGCTACAACACCCTTGCATGCGATGAAGGCAGGAAGACACAAAATAGTGCCATCATCACCACGGATACGTATGACAAAGAGATAAATGAATTGTATGCTTACATAACAAACATTGCTTAGTTGCAGTATATCTCTAGTTTCGAGGATCATCAGTGTATGGTTCTGTTGTGTTGTCATTGGTATAACCTGTTTTCCAAGATCACAAAACCCAGAGCTGATGATTATTTCAAATCCATCAATGTCAAGGCTGTGTACCAGACCGACGAGCCATTTATTTTGGCAAACACTGCTATAGCGAGGTGCTATACAAACGATTTTTAACCCCTTTCCGCGACGGCATTCTACATCATCGCCTAGTGAGTACTACGATAGGGGGGGTCCTTCCCGCACGACCCAGAAACCATCGGGGACAAGGAGCCTTGATGCATATAGTTGTCCCTATAAAGCCATTTCCGATATCTCAAATATCCCAAACGCTTCATCCTTGCTACTCGTTTGTTCTCGCATTGCCGTCGTGATGTTTGCTTGAACTACGTCGGTATTTCCCCAAAGAGGAAGGGATGATGCAGCACAACAACGGTAGGTATTTCCCTTAGTGATGAGACCAAGGTTATCGAACCAGTAGGAGAACCACGCAACACCACATTAACAACACCTGCACACAAAGAACAAATACTTGCAACCTGACGTAAGAGAGGGGTCGTCAATCCCTGACGGGTAAAAAGATAGGTAAAATGGTAGTAGTTTGGATAAATATATCTCGCGGGAACGCGAGATAAAATAAATAAATAAAAATTGCAGCAAGGTATTTTTGTGTTTTTGGATTAATAGATCTAAAAATAAAAGCAAATAAAAATAGATCTCGAAGGCAAATATGGTTAAGAAGAGACTTGGGGGCCGTAGATTTCACTAATGGCTTCTCTCAAGAACAATAGCATATGATGGGTAAACACATTATTGTTGGGCAATTGATAGAACTTTAAATAATCATGACGATATCCATGCAATGATCATTATATAGGCATCACATCCAAGATTAGTAGACCGACTCCTGCCTGCATCTACTACTATTACTCCACACATCGACCGCTATCCAACATGCATCTAGTGTATTAAGTTCATGGAGAAATGGAGTAATGCAATAAGAACGATGACATGATGTAGACAAGATCTATTTATGTAGAAATAGACCCCATCTTGTTATCAATAATAGCAACGATACATACGTGTCAGTTCCCCTTCTGTCACTAGGATCAAGCACTGTAAGATCGAACCATTACAAAGCACCTCTCCCCATGGCAAGAAAAATCGATCTAGTTGGCCTAACTAAACCAAAGATTTGAAGAAGAAATACGAGGCTATAAGTAATCATGCATATAAGAGATCAAAAGACTCAAATAACTTTCATGGATAAAAACATAGATCTGATCATAAACTCAAAGTTCATCGGATCCCAACAAACACACTACAAAAAGAATTACATCAAATAGATCTCCAAGAGACCATTTTATTGAGAATCAAGAGAGAGAGAGAGGAAGCCATCTAGCTACTAACTACGGACTCGAAGGTCTACAATGACCTACTCATGCATCATTGGAGAGGCACCAATGAGGATGATGAACCCCTTCGTGATGGTGTCTATATTGGATATGGTGGTTCTAGAACTTGTGGCTGGAATTGATTTTCGTCGAATCCCCTAGGGTTTCTAGAATATTGGGGTATTTATAGAGCAAAGAGGCGGTGTGGGAGTTAGCCGAGGTGGGCAAAACCCACCTGACCGCTCCTGGGTCCCCAGGCGCGCCATAGTGGGTTGTGCTCCCCTCGGAGCTCCCCTCAGGTACTTTCTTGGACCAACAAGTGTCTTCTGGTCCAGAAAAAATGCAAAAAAAGTTTCACTGCATTTGGACTCCGTTTGATATTGATTTCCTGTGATGTAAAAAACAAGCAGAAAACAACACCTGACACTTGGCACTATGTCAATAGGTTATTCCCAAAAAATGATATAAAGTTGCTATAAAATGATTGTAAAACATCCAAGAATGATAGTATAACAGCATGGAACAATCAAAATTTATAGATATGTTGGAGACATATCAGCATCCCCAAGCTTAATTCCTGCTCGTCCTCGAGTAGGTAAATGATAAAAACAGAATTTTCGATGTGGAATGCTGCCTAACATGTTCATCACATATTCTTTTCTTTCTAGCATGAACATTTGGACTTTTATATGGTTCAAAGCAATAGTCTAGTTTTGACATGAAGAGTTTAATACTCAAGCATATCAACAAGCAACCATGTCTTTCAAAATATCAACACTAAAGCAAGTTATCCCTAGCCCATTATGCTCAATCATTGATCCATTCATGAAACAGACTCGCATATTAGCTAAACCCAATTCTCAAGTATGATCATAATGCCCCTTAGTTGGTGCTTTATAAGAGTAGATGGAGACTCAAGTAAAAATAAAAATTGCATAAAGTAAATAGAAAGGCCCTTTGCGGAGGGAAGTAGGGATTTGTAGAGGTGCCAGAGCTCAAAGCAAAAAAAGTAGAGATAAAAGATTTTGGGTGGCATACTTTTCCTATCAACGAAAACGATCGAGTAGTCCCCAATACTTTCCATGCTAGATACATTATAGGCAGTTCCCATACAGAAAAGATAGTTTATTCCTTTTTCCACCATACTATCACTTTACATGGCTAACCGTATCCACGGGTGCCTTCCATAGCAACACTTTCCAAGGAATTTATTATTTGACAACATAAAGTAAATTCATTTTTCATTTCAGGACTGGGCATCCCTGATACCTTTGTTGTACTCCCGTGCAATGACAAGTGAATAAACACTCATCTTGAGAATAACACATCTAACATAGAAATATATCAGCCACCCCCTACCGTTTCATGAGCGGTACGAGCACAAAAAAGAGAAATTTATTTTGAAAATTAGAGATGGCACATACAAATTTGCTTAGAACGGCAAAAGAATACCACATATAGGTAGGTATAGCGGACTCATGTGGCAAAAACTGGTTTAAAGGATTTTGGATGCACAAGTAGTGATCATACTTAGTGCAAATGAAGGCTAGCAAAAGATTGGGAAGCATCAAACCAAGAAAAGAAAAATCTCATAAGCGAGCGTTAAGCATAACTAACACTGAATAATACACCACAAGTAGGATGTAATTTCATTGCATAATTATTGACTTTTGTTCTTGCATAGGGAATCACAAACCTTAACACCAATATTCTTACTAAAGCATAATTACTCGTCAACATGACTCACATATCACTATCATCATATCTCAAAACTATTACAAAGAATCAAGTTTATTTTGTCCAATGATCTTCATGAATTTTTTTATTATATCCCTCTAGAATATCTATCACTTTGGGACTAATTTCATATGTTGCTTTTGATAGCTCAAAGAAATATAAGTGAAGAACATGAGCATAAAAAATTCTTCTCTCTAAATAATTGAAGTGAAGCAAGAGAAAATTTATTAAAAATTACAAACTCTCAAATAAAACTAAGTGAAGCATGAGAGCATTTCTTCAAAAATAGTAAAGCACACCGTGCTCAAAAAGATATAAGTGAAGCACTAGAGCAATTCCATAGCTCATAAAGATTTAAGTGAAGCATAGGGAGCAATTCTAAAAAGTCATAGCATAATTTTGGCTCCCTCAACTAGTTGTGTCCAGCAAGTATAGATGACTTAAAACTCAAAGCAAAACAAGCAAAGACTCATATCATACAAGATGCTCCAAGCAAAACTCATAATATGTGACAAATAAAAATATAGTTTCAAGTAAAATACCGATAGTTGTAAGAAGAAAGAGGGGATGCCACTCGGGGGCATCCCCAAGCTTAGTTGTCTGATACTTCTTGAATATTATCTTGGGGTGCCTCAGGCATCCCCAAGCTTAGCCTTTTGCTAATCCTTAGTCCTTCATCCATCACAATCTCACCCAAAACTTGAAAACTTCAATCACACAAAAGTCAACAAAATCTTCATGAGATCCGTTAGTATAAGAAAGCAAATCACTACTTTAAGTACTGTTGCAAACCCAGTAATATTTTGATATTGTATTATATATATACTGTATTTTAACTTTTCCATGGCAAAAAATCTTCAAAGGAAACCATATAATCATCAAAACAAGCACATAACACAACAAAAACAGAATCTGTCAAAAACAGAACATTCAGTAGTAATCAGGGAACTTCGTATACTTATAGAACTCCAAAAATACTGAAAAATTAGGACAATGTGGGAAATTTGTGTATAAATATTGTGTAAAATATTCAGAGCAAAATCACGTTTTTATGATTTATGAAAATCATTTTTTTGAGCACAAAAGTTTCTATTTTTCAACAAGATCAAATCAACTATCACCCAACATGATCCCAAAGGTTTTGGTTGGCACAAACACTAAATAAAACACAAAAAACACAATCATAATAGTAGAATAATTTTGAAAACACTCAATTACAGAAAGAAAAAGACAAAAATAAATTTTATTCATTGGGTTGCCTCCCAACAAGCGCTATCGTTTTATGCCTCTAGCCAGGCATAAGATTTTATTGATGCTCACATGAAAGATAATAATTGAAACATGAAGAGAGCATCGTAAAGCATATGACAAACACATTTAAGTCTAACATACTGCCTATGCATAGGAATTTTATAAGCAAACAAATTATCAAGATAAGATATATCTAGCATATGCATGGAAGAAGAAAGAAACTATTGCGATCTCAATATAACGAGAGGTAATTTAGTAACTTGAAAATTTCTACGACCATATTTTCCTCTCTCATAATAATTACATGTAGGGTCATAATCAAATTCAACAATATAGATATCATATTAAACTTTCTCTTCACGATCCACATGCATGCAAAGTTGACACTCTTCCAAAATAGTGGGATTATCATCAAATAAAGTCATGACTTCTCCAAACCCACTTTTATTAAAAAATTCATAAGATTGAACACTCTCCAAATATGTGGGATTGTTTTTAGACAAAGTTGACACTCTTCCAAACCCACTTTTAATATTATCACAAGCATATTCATCATGAGGTGTAAATAAATTTTCAAGATCATAAGAATCATTATCACCCCAATCATGATCATTGCAATAAGTAGTGGACATAGCAAAGCAAGCATCCCCAATCTTGGGGCTTTCCATATCAATAACACAATTGACATTAATAGAATTAATAATAATGTTATTGCAATCATGCTTTTTATCCAAGGAGCTATCGTGAATCACTTTGTAAATTCCTTCTTTTAACACATCATCATGATATTCAGATTCATGAATCTCAAGCAAAACATCATAAAGATAATCTAGTGAACTTAATTCACCAGCAACTGGTTCATCATAATTGGATACTTTAAAAAGATTAACAAGTGGATGAGGATCCACATCAATAGAACTTTAGCAAGCAAAGATGCAAGCAAAATAGAAGAAACATGGCAACACAAGCAAACAAGAGATCTGACACGAAAAAGGCAAACGGAAAGAAGGCAAATAAAACGGCAAATTTTGGTGAAGTGGGGGAGAGGAAAATGAGAGGAAAATGGCAAATAATGTAAATTGCAAGGAGATGAGATTTGTGATTAGGAACCTGGTAGATTTTGATGATGTCTCCCAGGGAACGGTGCCAGAAATTCTGTTTGATGTTAGCTCGAACTACGTTGGTATTTCCCCAAAGAGGATAGGATGATGCAACACATCAATGGTAGGTATTTCCCTCAGTAATGATACGAAGGTTGTCGAACCAGTAGGAGAACCACGCAACACCATGTAAACAGCACCTGCACACAAAGAATAAATACTTGCAACCCGACGTAAGAGAGGGGTTGTCAATCCCCACGAGTAAAAAGATAGGTAAAGTTGTAGTAGTTTGGATAAATAGATCTCGCGGGAACGCGAGATAAAATAAATAAATAAAAATTGCAGCAAGGTATTTTTATGTTTTTGGATTAATAGATCTGAAAATAAAATCAAATAAAAATAGATCTTAAAGTCAAATATGATTAAGAAGAGACCGAGGGGTCGTAGATTTCACTAGTGGCTTCTCTCAAGAAAAATAGCATACGGTGGGTAAACAAATTACTTTTGGGAAATTGATAGAACTTCAAATAATCATGATGATATCTAGGCAATGATTGTTATATAGGAATCATGTCCAAGATTAGTAGACCGACTCCTGCCTGCATCTACTAAGATTACTCAACACATCGACCACTATCCAACATGCATCTAGTGTATTAAGTTCATGGCGAAACGGAGTAATGCAATAACAATGATGACATAATGTAGACAAGATCTATTTATGTAGAAATAGACCCCATCTTGTTATCCTTAATAACAACAATACATACATGTCGATTCCCCTTCTGTCACTAGGATCAAGCACTATAAGATCGAACCCATTACAAAGCACCTCTTCCCATGGCAAGAAAAATCGATCTAGTTGGCCTAACTAAACCAAAGATTCAAAGAAGAAATACGAGGCTATAAGTACTCATGCATATAAGAGATCAAAAGACTCAA
The DNA here is from genome assembly GCF_002162155.2 of Triticum dicoccoides. NCBI lineage: Eukaryota > Viridiplantae > Streptophyta > Magnoliopsida > Poales > Poaceae > Triticum > Triticum dicoccoides. The sequence goes on from NC_041391.1 coordinate 514,232,341, forward strand.
ATAACTTTCATCGATAAAAACATAGATCCGGTCATAAACTCAAAGTTCATCGCATCATAACAAACACACTGCAAAAAGAGTTACAGCAAATAGATCTCCAAGAGGCCATCATATTGAGAATCAAGGGAGTGAGGGAGCCATATAGATACTAACTACGGACCTGAAGGTCTACAATGTACTACTCACGCATCATCGGAGAGGCACCAATGAGGATGATGAACCCTGCCCTGATGGTGTCTATATTGGATCTAGTGGTTCTCGAACTTGCGGCGGCTGGACTTGATTTTCGTCGACTCCCCAAGGGTTTGTAGAATATTGGGGTATTTATAGAGCAAAGAGGTGGTGCGGGAGGTGGCCGAGGTGGGCACAACCCACTTGGGCACGCCTGTGCCCTCAGGAACTCCCTGGTGGGTTGTGCTCCCCTTGGAGCTCCCCTCAGGTACTTTCTTGGCCCAATAGGTCATCAAATTTTGGGTTTCGCAGACCCTTGAGAGGTTCAAACTCTAGGGTGCGTGCGGAGATCTCAACCTACCCAGCCTGCCAACTCGCGAAACCTCATAGCCTAGCGCGTCGAGCTTGAAGGGAAAGAAAGACACAACAATTTACCCAGGTTCGGGCCACCTTATGGTGTAAAACCCTACTCCTGCTTTGTGGTGGATTTGCCTCAAGGGGCTGAGGAAGAACTAGTACAGTGAATACAACCTCAAGAGGTGTGTTCTTGAGCTAGGGTAAGTTGTTGAGGGTGGAATGCATTCTATCCTATCCCTGTATCTTCTGTGGATTCGACCCCTATTTTCCCCTCTTCCATGGTGGTGGCTAGGTCCTATTTATAGTGGCATTGGTCCTCTTCCCAAATGTTGGCAGGAAGGGATCCCACAACAACCAGATTTGAAGGGAGACAACAAGTACATCCTATCCTGACTAACGTGGTTTTCGCCTGCAAAAGTTTCTGGTCGTGATGTTGCGATGGGCTCGGCGATGACCTCCGTCCTGCCATCCTGGCAGTCTTGGTCTTGTTGAACCAAAATGGAAACCTTTGGTTGATTCCTCGGGACTCCGCGCCTGCTGTTTGCCTCCCTTGCACCGAAGAGGAAACTAGTACACTGTGCCCATTGGCGCCCGCCTGGCGCTCGCCTGGCCTTGGTCGTCATGGCTCACATCAGCTGAGCCTCGCGAGGTGCACCCTGCATAGAAATTTTCCGCTCCTCGGGAGCCAGCCTGAGGAGGCTGATCCCCTTGGAGGTCTTGGTGTCGTCCGCCTTGCGAGCCTTGGCCCCTCACGAGGGTCTTGAGTTGTTGATGCTGAAGCTGGGTGTAGGACCTTGAGAAGAAGTAAGTAAGTAAGTAAGTAAGTCTAGAGGGGGGGATGATTAGACTACTTGACCAATTAAAAATTATGCCTTTTCCCAATTTTAGTCTTTGGCAGATTTTAGCTATCTTAGACAAGTCAAGCAATCTTCACACAATTCAAGCAAGCATGCAAATAGTATATGAGCAGCGGAAATTAAACCATGCAACTTGCAAGAATGTAAAGGGAAGGGTTTGGAGATTTCAAACGCAATTTGGAGACACGGTGATTTTTGAGCTGTGGTTCCGATAGGTGGTGCTATCGTACATCCACGTTGATGGAGACTTCAACCCACGATGGGTAACGGTTGCGCGAGTCCACGGAGGGCTCCACCCAAGAAGGGTCCACGAAGAAGCAACCTTGTCTATCCCACCATGGCCGTCGCCCACGAAGGACTTGCCTCACTAGCGGTAGATCTTCACGAAGTAGGCGATCTCCTTGCCCTTACAAACTCCTTTGTTCAACTCCACAATCTTGTCGGAGGCTCCCAAGTGACACATAGCCAATCTAGGAGACACCACTCTCCAAGAAGTAACAAATGGTGTGTTGATGATGAACTCCTTGCTCTTGTGCTTCAAATGATAGTCTCCCCAACACTCAACTCTCTCTCATAGGATTTGGATCTGGTGGAAAGAAGATTTGAGTGGAAAGCAACTTGGGGAAGGCTAGAGATCAAGATTCATATGGTAGGAATGGAATATCTTGGCCTCAACACATGAGTAGGTAGTTCTCCCTCAAAAATGGTAAGTTGGAAGTGTAGGTTTGTTCTGATGGCTCTCTCCACGAATGAAGAGGAGGTGGAGGGGTATATATAGCCTCCACACAAAATCTAACCGTTACACACAATTTACCAATCTCGGTGGGACCGAATCAACAAACTCGGTCGGGCCGATTCAGTAAACCTAGTGATCGTTAGGGTTTTCGGTGGGACCAAAATGCAACTCGGTAGGACCGATATGGTTAGGGTTAGGGCATAACGTAATCTCAGTGAGACCGATTACACAAACTCGGTGAGACCGATTTTGGTAATTAGCTAACCAGAGAGTTGGTCAGGCAAACTCGATGGGACCGATTACACCAACTCGGTGAGACCGACTTGGGTAACAAGTTAACCAGAGAGTTCGCATTGTAATCTCGGTTGTACCGATTTCTCAAACTCGGTAAGACCGATTTTGGTAATGGACATACACAGAGAGATTACAATCCTGTCTCGGTGAGACTGAGATCCCTATCGGTGAGACCGATTTGCCTAGGGTTTGTGGCAGTGGCTATGAAATCTGAACTCGGTGGCTCCGTATGGAAAGAATCGGTGGGTCCGAGTTTGACTTTAGGATTAGGTCATATGTGTGGATGTGGGAAAGTAGTTGAGGGTTTTTGAAGCATATCACTAAGCATTGTGGAGCAAGAAACTCATTAAGCAACACCTCATCCCTTCTTGATAGTATTGGCTTTTCCTATAGACTCAATGTGATCTTGGATCACTAAAGTATAAAATGAAGAGTCTTGAGATTGAATCTTGAGCCAATCGCTTGTCCTTAGCATCTTGAAGGCGTTCCACATCCTTTAGTCCATGCCACTTCATTGTTGAACTTGTGTGAAATATACTAGATAAAAGTGTTAGTCCAACAAGAGATATGTTGACATTAATTAGCAAAACCACCTAGGGAGCACTTGTGCTTTCAATCTCCCCCTTTTTGGTAATTGATGTCAACATACATCAAAGCTTTAGATAAAGATATAGAGAATGGCAAGTAAAGCTTTGGAAAGACATGTAACAAGCATAGGCTCCCCCTACATGCATGCAATCATGTGAATATGGAAATGTAGAAGCATGTGAATGCATCAACATGACAGAGTAAGCAATGTGTTATATGTATCTTGGCCATATGCATCAGAGCAAAGAATATTAAAATAAATACCTTCATGCTCATGAGTCCTTCTTGCAAACAGTATGTACATCAACAAGAACTCCTCATACACATGATTGTGATGCATATACTTACCTTGTGGTCTTGAGTTGGCTTAGGATGGAATGAACCTGCGTAAACAAGGTTAGACAACACAGATACACCTACTAGCTAGAGCAAACAAAAGAAACCACAAGAATACCAAGACTGGGATGACATGTAGAGAGTGAGTACTAAGTACCACACTGGATTAGACATGTCCCCAAAGGTAAAGATATGCGATGAATTTAAATGATTTCTTTCCCTTAGATGTCTTGCTCCCCCTGAATCTAGCATGGGATACTGGGAGAAGATAGGGAACAGAAAATCAGAGCTAAAAGATACAAATGAACAGAGCTAATGCAAATAAGCACATATGAACATGTCTTTCCCCTCAAGAAGACATGTGGCATCTCTCCTCTAGAACACCAAGCATTTGGGATCCTTGAGGATTACTCTCTTCTTGAGTATTCTCTCCCCCTGGAGATCTCTCTCTCCCCCTGTGGAAGTGATAATCTCTCTCTCCCTTTGGAGGTGATAAGTTTTGATGTGATCTCTCTCTCCCCCTTTGACATCAATTTCCAAGAAGGGCTTCTGGAATTTGTCGTGAATGGGTTTGGTCCTTGAGTCACAGCACAGAGCATTTATAAAAATGTGATGCTTGTAGAGGAAAAGATTCATTAAGTGGAGCTGGATCAAAAGATAAAGATGAATAAGTGGCAAATTGTTTTTCCTGTAGTGAGATCGGTTGCACCGAGTTGTTTGTTTTAGTTGCACCGAGAGGATTCGGTTGGACCAAAAATAACAAACCGGTGAAACCGAGTTCATCGCAGAGAAAACACTTGTCACCTCAGCTCACTAGACTAGTAAACACTTGTCATCGCAGAGATCATCCAAGGTGGATGGCGAGCTCCTCCTTCATCTTGACGTCGCGAATGCCATCAGCGAAAGCTGAAATGATGGCCTCACCCGACACCTTGGGGATCTTGAGGCGAACGTTGTTGAAGTGCTGGATATACTTCTGCAGGGTCTCTCCTGGCTGCTGCTTGACGTGACGCAGGTCACCCGCGGCCGACAGTCGGTCGCGAGTGCCCTGGAAGTTGGCAATGAAGCGGTCGCGCATCTCCTCCTAGGAAGAGTCTGATCCCACCGGGAGATTTAGGAGCCAAGAACGCGCGCCATCCTTGAGGGCCATGGGGAACCAGTTCGCCATGTTCTTCTCGTCGCCATTGGCCGCCTCGATGCTCAGCTCGTAGAGCTGCAGGAACTCAGTGGGGTCGGTGGTGCCGTTGTAGTGTGGGGGCATGTCAAGTTTGAACTTGCTCGGCCAGATGACGTCACGAAGCTCTGAGGTGTATGTGCCATATCCTACTGTGGCCACGGGGGCCCATCGAGGAGGTGGAACTTGGTCCTGGTGCACGCGCGCCACCACCTCATGTGCCGGCATGCGGGCCTGACGTGGGGTGCAGAAAGCACACGTGCTTCCCCTTGAGGCCGCTGCACCACCTGGGAGCTCACCTCTTCCCGTGCAGGCACCTGGCACGATGGGTTGTGCCGTGGTGCCACACGCCTTGGCTCGACGATAACGCCCTGGTCCGGAGGTGGTGGAGGAGCCCTGTGGGATACGTCGCCCGCAGTTGGCAGCTGCTGAGGTAGTGAGCGGGCTGGTGCAGCGGAGCCCCCAGCCTTGCTGACGAGCTCAACGATCCGCTCGAGCCATTCCTCGTAGAAGTCATCGACCGGGCGGTAGCGAAGGAGCTCTCGCGCAATGAGCAGAGCGGACTGCGCGTTTGCCGGGCCGTGACGCACGCGGGAGGATGAAGCTGCCGGGGTCAGCAATGGAGTGGCGGTGCACCTGTCGCGGCGCACCAAAGGGTGCAGCGAAGAAGCTTGCTGCTCATGGACAGCAGGGCCCGTGGCGGCGTTGGCCACTGGATGGAGCCGTCTGAGCAACGCGGGCGGCGACTGCGGCCCAACACTTGGCGCGAGCCCGGCATGCGTCGGCCACAGAGGTTTCGGAGTATTGGTGGATCGATCGACGGAAGATAAGATCTAACGCACCCCTACCTGGCGTGCCAAATGTCGGAATACGGGTGCCGCAAACCCTTGAAAGGTTCGAACTCTTGGGTGCGTGCGGAGATCTCAACCTACCCAACCTGCCTACTCGCGATCCTCCTAAGCCTAGCGCGTCGGGCTCAAAGAGACAAAGAGACACAACAATTTATCCTGGTTCGGGCCACCTTGCTGTGTAATACCCTACTCCAGTGTTTTTGGTGGATTGCCTCGAGGGGCTAAGGATGAACTAGTACAGTGGATGAACCGGCCTCAGGAGGTGAGATGTTCTTGAGCTCAAGAGAGCTGGTGAGGTGGTTGGATGAGGGCCAATCCGATCGGAATCATATGCCCCTCTATGGTGGTGGGCAAGTCCTATTTATAGTGGCCTTGGTCCTCTTCCCAAATTTTGGCGGGAAGGGATCCCACAATGGCTAGATTTGAAAGGGGATAAGTAGTACAGCTTATCCTGACTAAAGTGGTCTTCGCGTGTGAAAAGTCCCTGATGGTGACGTTGTGGTGGGCTCGGTGATGACCTCCGTCCTGCCATCCTGGTGGTCTTGGTCTTGTTGCACCAGAATGGAAACCTTTGGCTGATTACTCGGGACTCTGCGCCTGTGGCTTGCCTCCCTTGAACCAAAGAGGAAACTGGTGCCCTGCGTCCACTGGCGCCCGCCTGGCGCCCCGCCTGGCCTTGGTCGTCATGGCTCACGTCAGCTGAGCCTCATGAGGTACACCTTGCATTGAACTCTGTTGGGGAACGTTGCAGAAAATTAAAATTTTTCCTACGGTTTCACCAAGATCCATCTATGAGTTCATCTAAGCAACGAGTCAAGGGAGAGAGTTTGCATCTACATACCACTTGTAGATCACGAGCGGAAGCTTGCCAAGGAGATGGTGATGATGGAGTCGTACTCGAACGTGATTCGGATCACCAATGTCCTAGTGCTGAACGGACAGCACCTCCGCGTTCAACACACGTGCGGGACGGGAGACGTCTCCTCCGTCTTGATCCATCAAGGAGGAAGGAGAGGTTGAGGAAGGCAGCTCCAACGGCAGCACGACGGCGTGGTGCAGTTGACGCGGCAGTATTCCGATAGGGCTTCGCCAAGCACGCACGGAGGAGGAGATGTGTTGGGGAGGGGAGGGGCTGCGCCTTGAGTTATGGTGTATTGCAGCCCTCCCCTCACCCCTCTATATATAGGGGAAAGGGCAAGGGGGGCCGGCCCTCTAGGGAAAACCCTAGGGGGGGGGGCGGCGGCCAAGGGGTGGGGGGCTTGCCCCCCAAGCAAAGGGGGTGCGCCCCCTTTAGGGTTTCCCCCCCACCCTTAGGCGCATGGGCCCAAGGAGGGGGGCGCGCCAAGCCCACTAGGGGCTGGCTGCTATCCCCATGCAGCCCAAGTGGCCCCCCGGGAGGGGTGGCCCCTCCCGGTGGACCCCCGGAACCCTTCCGGTGGTCCCGGTACAATACCGGTATAACCCCGAAACTTTCCGGTGCCCGTTTAACAACTTCCCATATATAAAACTTTACCTCCGGACCATTCCGGAACTCCTCGTGACGTCCGGGATCTCATCCGGGACTCCGAACAACATTCGGTAGTCACATACTAGTCTTCCTAACAACCCTAGCGTCACCGAACCTTAAGTGTGTAGACCCTACGGGCTCGGGAGACATGCAGACATGACCGAGACCACTCTCGGGCAATAACCAACAGCGGGGTCTGGATACCCATGATGGCTCCCACACGCTCCTCGATGATTTCATCGGTTGAACCACGATATCGAGGATTCGATCAAACCCTGTATACAATTCCCTTTGTCAATCGGTACGTTACTTGCCCGAGACTCGATCGTCGGTATCCCAATACCTTGTTCAGTCTCGTTACCGGCAAGTCACTTTACTCGTACCGTAATGCATGATCCCGTGGCCAACACATTGGTCACCTTGAGCTCATTATGATGATGCATTACCGAGTGGGCCCAGAGATACCTCTCCGTCATACGGAGTGACAAATCCCAGTCTCGATCCGCATAAAACAATAGATACTTTCGGAGATACCTGTAGTGCACCTTTATAGTCACCCAGTTACGTTGTGACGTTTGATACACCCAAAGCACCCCTACGGTATCCAGGAGTTACACGCTCTCATGGTCGAAGGAAGAGATACTTGACATTGGCAAAGCTCTAGCAAAAGAACTACACGATCTTTGTGCTATGCTTAGGATTGGGTCTTGTCCATCACATCATTCTTCTAATGATGTGATCCCGTCATCAACGACATCCAATGTCCATAGCCAGGAAACCATGACTATCTGTTGATCACAACGAGCTAGTCAACTAGAGGCTTACTAGGGACATATTGTGGTCTTTGTATTCACACTGTATTACGATTTCCGGATAATACAGTTATAGCATGAATAAAAGACAATTATCATGAACATAGAAATATAATAATACTTTTATTATTGCCTCTAGGGCATATTTCCAACAGTCTCCCACTTGCACTAGAGTCACCAATCTAGTTACATTGTGATGAATCGAACACCCATAGAGTTTTGGTGTTGATCATGTTTAGCTCGCGAGAGAGGTTTAGTCAACGGATCAGCGACATTCAGATCCGTATGTACTTTGCAAATTTCTATGTCTCCATCTTGAACATTTTCACGGATGGAGTTGAAATGACGCTTGATGGTCTTCTTGTGAAACCTGGGCTCCTTAGCAAGGGCAATAGCTCCAGTGTTGTCACAGAAGAGTTTGATTGGCCCCGACGTATTGGGTATGACTCCTAGGTCGGTGATGAACTCCTTCACCCAAATAGCTTCATGCGCTGCCTCCGGGGCTGCCATGTACTCCGCTTCACATGTAGATCCCGCCACGACGCTCTGCTTGCAGCTGCACCAGCTTACTGCTCCACCATTCAACATATACACGTATTCGGTTTGTGACTTAGAGTCATCCAGATCTGTGTCAAAGCTAGCGTCGATGTAACCCTTTACGACGAGCTCTTCGTCACCTCCATAAACGAGAAACATGTCCTTTGTCCTTTTCAGGTACTTTAGGATATTCTTGACCGCTGTCCAGTGTTCCTTGCCAGGATTACTCTGGTATCTTGCTACCAAACTCACGGCAAGGTTTACATCAGGTCTAGTACATAGCATGGCATACATAATAGATCCTATGGCTGAAGCATAGGGGATGACACTCATCTCTTCTTTATCTTTTGCCGTGGTCGATGACTGAGCTGAGCTCAATCTCACACCTTGTAACATAGGCAAGAACCCTTTCTTGGACTCATCCATTTTGAACTTTTTCAAAATCTTATCAAGGTATGTGCTTTGTGAAAGACCTATGAGGCGTCTCGATCTATCTCTATAGATTTTGATGCCTAATATATAAGCAGCTTCTCCAAGGTCCTTCATTGAAAAACATTTGTTCAAGTAGGCCTTAATGCTGTCCAGAAATTCTATATTATTTCCCATCAAGAGTATGTCATCCACATATAATATGAGAAATGCTACAGAGCTCCCACTCACTTTCTTGTAAACGCAGGCTTCTCCATAAGTCTGCATAAACCCAAACGCTTTGATCATCTCATCAAAGCGAATATTCCAACTCCGAGATGCTTGCACCAACCCATAAATGGATCGCTGGAGCTTGCATACTTTGTTAGCGTTCTTAGGATCGACAAAACCTTCTGGCTGCATCATATACAGCTCTTCCTTAAGATGCCCGTTAAGGAATGCCGTTTTGACGTCCATCTGCCATATCTCATAATCATAGTATGCGGCAATTGCTAACATGATCCGGACGGACTTAAGCTTCGCTATGGGAGAGAATGTCTCGTCGTAGTCAATCCCTTGAACTTGTCGATAACCCTTAGCGACAAGTCGAGCTTTATAGATGGTAACATTTCCATCCGCGTCCGTCTTCTTCTTAAAGATCCATTTGTTTTCTATCGCTCGTCGATCATCGGGCAAGTCAGTCAAAGTCCATACTTTGTTTTCATACATGGATTCTATCTTGGATTTCATGGCTTCTAGCCATTTGTTGGAATCTAGGCCCGCCATCGCTTCTTCATAGTTCGAAGGTTCACCGTTGTCTAACAACATGATTTCCAGGACAGGGTTGCCGTACCACTCTGGTGCGGAACGTGTCCTTGTGGACCTACGAAGTTCAGTAGAAACTTGATCCGAAGTACCTTGATCATCATCATTGGTTTCCTCTTCAGTTGGTGTGGGCATCATAGGAACATTTTCCTGAGCTGCACCACTTTCCCGTTCGAGAGGTAGTACTTCATCGAGTTCTACTTTCCTCCCACTTACTTCTTTCGAGAGAAACTCCTTTTCCAGAAAGCATCCGTTTTTGGCAACAAAGATCTTGCCTTCGGATCTTAAGTAGAAGGTATACCCTACAGTTTCGTTAGGGTATCCTATGCAGACGCATTTTTCTGACTTGGGTTCGAGCTTTTCAGGTTGAAGTTTCTTGACATAAGCATCGCATCCCCAAACTTTTAGAAACGACAGCTTAGGTTTCTTCCCAAACCATAATTCATACGGTGTCGTCTCAACGGATTTAGACGGTGCCCTATTTAAAGTGAATGTAGCTATCTCCAGAGCGTATCCCCAAAATGATAGCGGTAAATCGGTAAGAGACATCATAGACCGCACCATATTCAATAGAGTGCGATTACGACGTTCGAACACACCGTTTCGCTGAGGTGTTCCAGGCTGCGTGAGTTGTGAAATGATTCCACATTTCCTTAAGTGCGTGCCAAATTCGTGACTTAAATATTCTCCTCCACGATCTGATCGTAGGAACTTTATCTTTCAGTCACGTTGATTCTCCACCTCATTCTGAAATTCCTTGAACTTTTCAAAGGTCTCAGACTTGTGTTTCATTAAGTAGATATACCCATATCTACTTAAGTCGTCAGTGAGAGTGAGAACATAACGATATCCTCCGCGAGCCTCAACGCTCATTGGACCGCACACATCGGTATGTATGATTTCCAACAAGTTGGTTGCTCGCTCCATTGTACCGGAGAACGGAGTCTTGGTCATTTTTCCCATGAGGCATGGTTCGCATGTGTCAAATGATTCATAATCAAGAGACTCCAAAAGTCCATCAGCATGGAGCTTCTTCATGCGTTTGACACCAATGTGACCAAGGCGGCAGTGCCACAAGTATGTGGGACTATCGTTATCAACTTTACATCTTTTGGCATCTACACTATGAACATGTGTAATATTACGCTCGAGATTCATTAAGAATAAACCATTGACCATCGGAGCATGACCATAAAACATATCTCTCATATAAATCGAACAACCATTATTCTCAGACTTAAATGAGTAGCCATCTCGAATTAAACGAGATCCAGATACAATGTTCATGCTCAAACTTGGAACTAAATAACAATTATTAAGGTTCAAAACCAATCCCGTAGGTAAATGTAGAGGCAGCATGCCGACGGCGATCACATCGACTCTGGAACCATTCCCGACGCGCATCGTCACCTCGTCCTTCGCCAGTCTCCATTTATTCCGCAGCTCCTGCTGTGAGTTACAAATATGAGCAACGGCACCGGTATCAAATACCCAGGAGTTACTACGAGTACTGGTAAGGTACACATCAATTACATGTATATCAAATATACCTTTGGTGTTGCCGGCCTTCTTATCCGCTAAGTATTTGGGGCAGTTCCGCTTCCAGTGACCCTTCCCCTTGCAATAAAAGCACTCAGTCTCAGGCTTGGGTCCATTCTTTGACTTCTTCCCGGCAACTGGCTTACCGGGCGCGGCAACCTCCTTGCCGTCCTTCTTGAAGTTCTTCTTACCCTTGCCCTTCTTGAACTTAGTGGTCTTATTGACCATCAACACTTGATGTTCTTTCTTGATTTCAACCTCTGCTGACTTCAGCATAGAAAATACTTCAGGAATGGTCTTTACCATCCCTTGCATATTGTAGTTCATCACAAAGCTCTTGTAGCTTGGTGGGAGCGACTGGAGGATTCTTTCAATGACCGCCTCATCTGGGAGGTTAATACTTAGCTAGGTCATACGGTTGTGTAACCCAGACATCTTCAGGATGTGTTCACTGACAGAACTGTTTTCCTCCATCTTACAACTGTAGAACTTGTCGGAGACATCATATCTCTCGACCCGGGCGTGAGCTTGGAAAACTAGTTTCAGCTCTTCGAACATCTCATATGCTCCGTGATGCTCAAAACGCTTTTGGAGCCCCGGTTCTAAGCTGTAAAGCATGCCGCACTGAACGAGGGAGTAATCATCAGCACGAGACTGCCAAGCATTCATAATGTCTTGGTTCTCTGGGACGGGAGCATCACCTAGCGGTCCTTCTAGGACATATTGTTTCCTGGCAGCTATGAAGATGATCCTCAGGTTCCGGACCCAGTCCGTATAGTTGCTGCCATCATCTTTCAGCTTGGTTTTCTCTAGGAACGCGTTGAAGTTCATGTTGACATGAGCGTTGGCCATTTGATCTACAAGACATATTTGCAAAGGTTTTAGACTAAGTTCATGATAATTAAGTTCTAATCAAATTATGAACTCCCACTTAGATTAGACATCCCTCTAGTCATCTAAGTGTTACACGATCCGAGTCGACTAGCCCGTGTCCGATCATCACGTGAGACGGACTAGTCATCATCGGTGAACATTCTCATGTTGATCATATCTTTCATACGACTCGTGTTCGACCTTTCGGTCTCCGTGTTCCGAGGCCATGTCTGCACATGCTAGGCTCGTCAAGTTAACCCTAAGTGTTTTCGCTGTGTAAAACTGTCTTACACCCGTTGTATGTGAACGTAAGAATCCATCACACCCGATCATCACGTGGTGCTTAGAAGCGACGAACTGTAGCAACGGTGCACAGTTAGGGGAGAACACTTCTTGAAATTTTGTAAGGGATCACCTTATTTACTACCGTCGTCCTAAGTAAACAAGATGCATAAACATAATAAACATCACATGCAATTATATAGTTGTGACATGATATGGCCAATATCATATAGCTCCATTGATCTCCATCTTCGGGGCTCCATGATCATCTTGTCATCGGCTTGACACCATGATCTCCATCATCGTGTCTTCATGAAGTTGTCACGCCAACGACTACTTCTACTTCTATGACTAACGCGTTTAGCAATGAAGTAAAATAAGTTACATGGCGTTCTTCAATGACACGCAGGTCATACAAAAAATAAAGACAACTCCTATGGCTCCTGCCGGTTGTCATACTCATCGACATGCAAGTCGTGAATCCTATTACAAAGAACATGATCTCATACATCACAATTCATCATTCATCACAACTTCTGGCCATATCACATCACTTGATCAATCGCTGCAAAAACAAGTTAGACGTCCTCTAATTGTTGTTGCATCTTTTACGTGGCTGCAATTGGGTTCTAGCAAGAACGTTTTCTTACCTACGAATAACCACAACGTGATTTTGTCAACTTCTATTTACCCTTCATAAGGGCCCTTTTCATCGAATCCGCTCCAACTAAAGTGGGAGAGACCGACACCCGCCAGCCACCTTATGCAACTAGTGCATGTTAGTCGGTGGAACCGGTCTCACGTAAGCGTACGTGTAAGGTTGGTCCGGGCCGCTTCATCCCACAATAACGCCGAAGCAAGAAAAGACTAGTAGAAGCAAGTAAGATGACAAGATCCACGCCCACAACAAAATTGTGTTCTACTCATGCAAAGAGAACTACGCATAGACCTAGCTCATGATGCCACTGTTGGGGAACGTTGCAGAAAATTAAAATTTTTCCTACGGTTTCACCAAGATCCATCTATGAGTTCATCTAAGCAACGAGTCAAGGGAGAGAGTTTGCATCTACATACCACTTGTAGATCACGAGCGGAAGCTTGCCAAGGAGATGGTGATGATGGAGTCGTACTCGAACGTGATTCGGATCACCGATGTCCTAGTGCTGAACAGACAGCACCTCCGCGTTCAACACACGTGTGGGACGGGAGACGTCTCCTCCGTCTTGATCCAGCAAGGAGGAAGGAGAGGTTGAGGAAGGCAGCTCCAACGGCAGCACGACGGCGTGGTGCAGTTGACGCGGCAGTATTCCGACAGGGCTTCGCCAAGCACGTACGGAGGAGGAGATGTGTTGGGGAGGGGAGGGGCTGCGCCTTGAGTTATGGTGTATTGCAGCCCTCCCCTCACCCCTCTATATATAGGGGAAAGGGCAAGGGGGGCCGGCCCTCTAGGGAAAACCCTAGGGGGGGGGCGGCGGCCAAGGGGTGGGGGGCTTGCCCCCCAAGCAAAGGGGGTGCGCCCCCTTTAGGGTTTCCCCCCACCCTTAAGCGCATGGGCCCAAGGAGGGGGGCGCGCCAAGCCCACTAGGGGCTGGCTGCTATCCCCATGCAGCCCAAGTGGCCCCCCGGGAGGGGTGGCCCCTCCCGGTGGACCCCCGGAACCCTTCCGCTGGTCCCGGTACAATACCGGTATAACCCCGAAACTTTCCGGTGCCCGTTTAACAACTTCCCATATATAAAACTTTACCTCCGGACCATTTCGGAACTCCTCGTGACGTCCGGGATCTCATCCGGGACTCCGAACAACATTCGGTAGTCACATACTAGTCTTCCTAACAATCCTAGCGTCACCGAACCTTAAGTGTGTAGACCCTACGGGCTCGGGAGACATGCAGACATGACCGAGACCACTCTCGGGCAATAACCAACAGCGGGGTCTGGATACCCATGATGGCTCCCACACGCTCCTCGATGATTTCATCGGTTGAACCACGATGTCGAGGATTCGATCAAACCCTGTATACAATTCCCTTTGTCAATCGGTACGTTACTTGCCCGAGACTCGATCGTCGGTATCCCAATACCTTGTTCAGTCTCGTTACCGGCAAGTCACTTTACTTGTACCGTAATGCATGATCCCGTGGCCAACACATTGGTCACCTTGAGCTCATTATGATGATGCATTACCGAGTGGGCCCAGAGATACCTCTCCGTCATACGGAGTGACAAATCCCAGTCTCGATCCGCATAAAACAATAGATACTTTCGGAGATACCTGTAGTGCACCTTTATAGTCACCCAGTTACGTTGTGACGTTTGATACACCCAAAGCACCCCTACGGTATCCAGGAGTTACACGCTCTCATGGTCGAAGGAAGAGATACTTGACATTGGCAAAGCTCTAGCAAACGAACTACACGATCTTTGTGCTATGCTTAGGATTGGGTCTTGTCCATCACATCATTCTTCTAATGATGTGATCCCGTCATCAACGACATCCAATGTCCATAGCCAGGAAACCATGACTATCTGTTGATCACAACGAGCTAGTCAACTAGAGGCTTACTAGGGACATATTGTGGTCTTTGTATTCACACGTGTATTACAATTTCCGGATAATACAGTTATAGCATGAATAAAAGACAATTATCATGAACATAGAAATATAATAATACTTTTATTATCGCCTCTAGGGCATATTTCCAACAAACTCTCCGCCCCTCGGGAGCCAGCCTGAAGAGGCTGGTCCCCTCGGAGGTCTTGGTGTCGTCCTCCTCGTGAGGCTTGGCCCCTCACGAGGTTCTTGAGTTGTTGATGCAGAAGCTGGGCCGTACCAGGCCGTTGGTGGAGCCACACCGTGGGCCGCAGGCAGGCAAGTCTGGATGCCCCCATATCTAGAACACCGATAACCCCCGTATCCAGAACACCGACAGTAGCCCCTGGGCCCAAGGCGCATTCGTACTTGGCTTCTAGGCGAAGCCAAATGGCAAGTGCGGAGCACCGCGGGCCCTAACCGCCTGCGGCCTTGGACGACGCTTGGCGATTGATGGGACGTGGGTGTCTCCACTTCCCCATGCTGCCTCGGCAACCATTCGACTTGATGATTCGATGCTGCATGCAGAACATTATCATTACAAGAGGTCATGGAGGCCGGCGGTTGGCCTTCCTCTGGCTATAAATGAGGGGAGGGGCAGAGCCCCCCTTCACTCATCTCTTCCTCCATCTTCTCGCTGCTCGTCCATCTTTCTTCTCCACCTTGCCGTTGCATCCATGGCACCGATCAGGAGGTTTTCTGCGGCAGAAAAGGGAAAGGCCCCTATGGAGGGACCTGAGCCACTTCCACCGAAGAAACGATTCTACTGCCCTTGTGACGCCAGCGCGAGGCAGGAGGTGACCAGGCCATGGCAAGCTCGGCCTCCGCCCGACTTCCCCCTTCCCCTGTAAGCCCATGCGTAGGACGGCAATGCACGCCGTTGAGCAATCCCAGTTGACAACGGACGAGCCGTTGCCATTCTGCCTGCTGAGCCGCAGACCCATGCTGAGGGTAGCTCGGGCAAGTTCATGGTGTGGGCACTGATGCCACCCACCTTGTGGATCCAGCTCCCGAGGTTCTTCACCGACGAGCTGCCGCCGAGGGGGCCACTCAAGTTGTGGTTGTAACACGCCGGGTGCTGCAGTCTGGTCACTGGGGCTAAGGTTGAGGTGGTGCCCCCTAGCAACATCTTCATGACCTGCGGGTGGGGCGAGGTCGCCCGATCCTGCCGCGTGGAGGGAGCCCTCATGATCCACTTCGAGTACGACGACGCCTCCACCCTGTTATTCAAGGTTTTCGACCAGGACGGCCAGTGGCTGGAATACTGCTCTAGAGGAAGCAGCCCATGGGACGCATCCGTGGGTGCTCGGCCCGCCTCCGTCCCCATCGGCGCCTCCTCTAGCAATAGCGACGACTCCTGGGAATCCAGCGACTCTCCTGATCCTAGCGAATCTTCGGAGTCCAGCGACGACAGCTACATGCCGCCAAGGTCCCGCCGTGCCCGGAGCGCGGCAGCGGCGGCCACTCGGTGTCGCTAGTGATGCGCGCCAGCCTGGTTCTTGGAAGCCTTTCTTCTTTTGTTTCCCTACGCAAAATTATGACCGGCCCCGCGGTGGCATGTAAGAACTGTGATGTTTTAATTCCAGTGCTACTCCTTTTGCTACTGTGCTAAAATCGCGTATCCCACTCTGGCATGATTCCCCCTTTCCGTCCCCTAGGTAGCTTAGCGCTCTACACCGACGAGACCCAGTCCCCAGGAAGGCTTTAGCCGTCGCTGGTATGCCAGGTCGCAATGCCGTGGTCAAGGCCAGGAGGTGAGCGGCCCGAGGTCCGGTGAGAGCTCCTAAGGCGCGATGCTCACGAGGTCCCCCTTGGCGTGCAAGCAGCTGCCCAAGAAACGGAAAGGGAAGTGACACTGCCTGAGTGGGACCGCTAGAGTTGAGTGATTGGGTCGTGAGACTTATGCCATCATGTGAGCCACTTATCTTTCAGCGAACCCGTAGCGATTCCTCTGGGTGATGCCCATTTGCGCCTTCACGGTAGCGTCGCTAGGTAGGGACCATGACGCTCACTCCCTTCCTCGCTTGTCCAGGTGCTCTATGTCCTCAGGTCCAAGCCCTCAAGCAGGCTCAGGCGCCGCTGGTATGCCAGGTTGTGATGCCGTGGTCAAGGCCAGGGGTGAGGGCTGGAGAGCCAGTAGGAGCTCCTAAGGCGCGATGCTCAGGTGCCCCCCTTTAACACGTAAGTGACTCGCGGGACAAGGTGGTGACCGCCGGGGCCCTCCCATAGCTGGGTCTCTGGTCTACCTGTGTGTTAGCTTGTGGGAGAGAATATGAACCCCTACGGTGTTGTCTGCCTACCCTTGATCCTTTTGCGGGAAGACGAAGGCACCGGGGACCTGGTGAGGTGGCCTGTGCGAGGCCGGTCATGAGCCAGAGCTCGGTCCTCAGATTTATCAGTGTTGCAGGGACGGACCCGAGCACAAGCACCGTGCCAGCATGAGTAGCCCCCATGGCGGGATGAGCAAAGTACGAGTCGGCAATGTAGGGAGACCGCGAGGCTTGTAGGATCCAAAGCAAGCAGGTGATGATCATAAATCAACTCATGAGAGATGGTTAGGCAACTCTGACGAATGCAAGAAGGATACATGCCGCAGGGACGGACCCACTGGGGATAGTACAGCCCGAGGGGTGCCCCCAAACTGAACAAACTAAAAGATGTCACCTGGCACCGTTGCTGAAGAAATGTCGGGGAAGTAGGAGGTGCGCGTTGCTGAAGTTGCTCCTCATGAGCCACCCTAGCCCTGAACCTTGGGAGGCTTTGGGGGCTTGGTGGGCTCGTGAGGATCCATCTCCATCTCCGCCAGGATCGCCTGGTGCCTAGCCTCCCGAGCTGCTAGGACGTCTCGCATGCGGTGCTGAGATGCAACAACTTCGCTCAGCAAGCCGAACGACATGCAAACGTAGCTATGAGGGGGACCCTCGCATCGGCCAACACGGGACAGCCAGAAGAGCTCCCAAGATGCGGCCTTGTTGATCCCTGGGATGTCGATGCAGACGGGAACTCCTCGCCCTCACCAGGGCAAGGAGCCACGCCTGGTGGTGGGCAGTGATCGCCCTGCAGAGCCCTCGCCTCCTGAATTTCCTTGACTGCATTGCTGATGAATTCCTGAGTGCCTGGTGCCTCACGCCCTGTGCTTTCTCCTGGGATTCGTGCGCTGAAGCATGCCTCCACATGGTGCCCGAGCACCTCCCTCCTGGCGTTGGTTTGGTCAGAGGCCCTCCACAGGAAAGCCCCCAAGCCCGACTTGAGAGGAGCGCCGGGCGTGCCTTCCTATGCGATAGGTGAAGGCGCCCCATCCACGGACGCGAGGCTCAACGCCGTACCGTCAGGCGATACCTCCTACCTAGATCCCTGGCCCAACAGCTGCTTCTTTGTCCTGGAGGCAACCTCTGAAGGGAGGACATCGCCCTTGTCTTCAGGGTTCTTGACTTCTGCATCTTGGTTGGCGCGTTCGAGAGAGCACACCATGTCCTTTTCCTCGCAGGTGACCGTGATGATTCCGCTGCTCCTTGGCATCTTGAGGACGTTGTAGCCATGGTGTGTTGCGGCCATGAACTTGGCCAGGGCTGGGTACCCGAGGATGGCGTTGTACGGCTGGCGAATCTCGGCGACGTCAAAGTCGATGAGCTCGGTGTGGTAGTTTTTGCGCTTGCCGAAGGTGACAGGGAGGTAGACATGCCCAATTGGATGCATGGAGCCATCAGTCACTCCTAAGAAGGGCTTGGTAGGCTAGAGCTAGTGGTATGGCACTTGGAGCCTGTTGAACATCTGGACAGAGAGAACATTGAGCGATGCTCCACCATCGATGAGGGTCTTGGTGACGAGTACATTGCTGATGATGGGTGAGCAAAGCATTGGGAGCATGCCAACCATGGCCGCGAACTTGAGCTGGTCGGAGGAGTTGAAGGTGATGGCGTACTTGGACCACCTGAGCGGGCGCATCGCCTCGAGCTTGGGGAGCGTTGCATTCACCTCATGATTGAACTGCTTGAAGACGTGATGAGAGGCCGGGGCCTGGGAGCCGCCCAAGATGCAGGCGATGGCACTAGGCTCTAGGAAGCCCCCAGCCCCCTCGTCCAGGTGGTGTTCTTTGTTCCTTCTTGGCGGTCGAGGCAGCGGAGGGAGACTAGCGTTTCCCTAAGGCTGATCCTCGCGAGGCTGATCCCTCCAGGTGCTCTCGCAAGGCTGGCCTTGCCAGCGGTCCTCCCGAGGCTGGTCGCACCACTCCTGATGATGGTCATGGCTGTCCCAGCGTCCTCCACCTCGGCCACCTCAACGAACATAGACTTGATCATTGCGCTTGGGGCGACGACCGAGGCGCCCGTCGTGGAGGGCCCTGAGCTCCTGGCAGTCGTTGGTGTTGTGGCTGTGCACATTGTGGAAGATGCAATATGGTCGGCTACCCTTGGATGGCTCAGGGTGATCGCGGCCGCGCTTCATCTCCGGTTCGGCTGCGAGCACAGCCGGTCCCTTGCGCTTCACGTCCTTGGCCTTGGCCTTCTTGTCTTCTGGGTCTACATCGGGGAGCTCAAGGAGGGAAAGGCATCCCTCCTCAGCCCTTGTGCATTTGTTTGCCATGTTGAACATCTCCAGGGCTGTGCAGAGGTCTTCATGTATGGCGAGATCCTCCTTCATCCTGATGTCGTGGATGCCATCAATGAATGCTGAGATGATGGCCTCGTTAGACACCTTGGGGATCTTGAGGCGAACATTGTTGAAGCACTGGATGTACTTCTGCAGGGTCTCTCCTGGCTGATGTTTGATGCATTGTAGGTCTCCCGCGGCCGGCTGGCGGGCGCGAGTGCCCGGGAAGTTGGCGATGAAGCGGTCGCGCATCTCATCCCAGGAGAAGACCGACCCCATAGGGAGGTTCAGGGGCCAAGAGCGTGCGCCATCCTTGAGGGCCATGGGGAACCAGTTCACCATGATCTTCTCATCATCGCTGGCCACCTCGATGCTCAGTCCGTAGAGCTGCAGGAACTTGGGAGGGTTCATGGTGCCGTAGTAGCGTGGGGGCTGGTCAGGCTTGAACTTGCATGGCCAGATGACGTTGCACATCTCCAGGGTGAATGCACGGCACCCTGCTGTGGTCACGACACCACAGGCGGCGCACGGTCTTGACGTGGAGGTGCTGGAAGCGCACGTGCATCTTCATGGGGCCGCTGCACCACTTGACAACTTGCTTCTTCATGCGCACGCGCCTGACGCTGCGGGTCGCATCACAGTGATGCCTGCCTAGGCTTGATGATGGTGCCCTGGACCGTAGGTGGTGGATCCGCCCCGTGTAACACCCTGAAGTTTTCCCTTTTCTTTTGTCCTTTGTTTTTCTTGGATTTATTGATTTGAATTGCTTTTCTGTGGTTATGTGGTTCCAAAACTTGCGAAGATCATGTCTTCCTAGGTTTTATAGTGGCTTGTCATCCCCAAAACCATCCCTAGACCCTGTCATTTTCATCCTAGCTCAAATCTCAATATTAATTTTATTTGGAATATTCCTTTTCTATTGAAAGAATTATCCTGTTTGCCCTAGGTGGTGAAGCAAGCCATCCTTCTTTCACTCCACTGGAGCTTAGTTGGAGCTTGCCCGTGAGCTCAAAAAGCCTCCGCCGCGCCTATATAAGAGACCCCCGATACCTCCCGCAGCTCCCAAGCCCCTCCCTCGCCTCATTTGCCCCCGGAGCGACCACATATCCCTGTTCTTCGCCGTTCGTTTTCGGCGTTCGCTGGAGTCCGAGCCCTCCCAAGAACCACGAGCCTCCTATCCTCCTCCCAAGCTGCCCACCGTCTTCCCCTCGTCTCCACGGTTCGCCCCAAACCCTTGCCCCTCGCCGGAGAGTCTCGTGGCCGCGTCACCCAAGTCCGGCTGTCGTCTTCGCCGTTCAGCCACCGCATCGTCCGGCCACCCTAGCCACTTCCAGCCTCCCCCAACTCCTCCACCACACTCCCCACCTCCCATAGAGCCGCCCACCCTCGCTCCCCTCGCCGGAGATGCCCGTTCCACCTAGGCCCACCACCACTGCACCTCCATGTTCTCCTTGGGTCGCCTCACCGTGCCACCGTTCCATGCCTCCCCGCGCCTCCCTCTGGCCGGGAATGTGAGCGCCATGTCGGGCCGCGCTCGCCGATGGCTTCGCCCTGGCCAGGGATGGAGATGGACCTTGAGGAACCAGAGGTGTGCACAGATCCTCGTGGATTGCCAGTTCCTCCTTCATCTTGACGTCGAGGACGCCATCAGAGAATGCTGAGATGATGGCCTCCTCGGTCACCTTGGGAATCTTGAGGCGAGCGTTGTTGAAGAACTGGATGTACTTCTGCAGGGTCTCTCCAGGTTGCTGCTTGATGCTGTGTAGGTCACCCACGACTGGAGGACGGTCGCAAGTGCCCTGAAGTTGGCAATGAAGCGGGTGCGCATCTTGTCCCAAGAGGAGATCGTGCCAGGAGGCAGGTTCAGGAGACAGGTGCGGGCACCATCTTTGAGCGCCATGGGAAACCAATTCTCCATGACCTTCTCGTCTCCGTTGGTCGCTTTGATGCCCAACTCATATAGCAGCAGGAACACCGCGGGGTCGGTAGTGCCATTGTAGTGAGGAGGCAGATCCGGCTTGAACTTGCACGGCCAGGCGACACTGCGTAACTCGGTGGTGAAGGCGCGACAGTCTGTGGTGGCCACCGGTGCTCTTTGCTGACGTGGGGCTTGCTCCTGGGGATCCCCGCGCGCTGCCGCCAGGGGCAGCACGGGGTCTTGTCATGCTGGCGTAGGGATGAGGTCTTGACGTGCTGGAGTAGGGAGCACGCGAGCACCTTCTTGTGGACGAGGGATTTCTTGGCAGCTCCTTTCTTGTCGCGCGGGTGCTGGACGCATTGGGTCTCGTGCAGGGGCCGCGCGTCTTTGAGCTAGGGCGCCTTCTTGGGGAGGAGGTGGCGGAGGCACCTCCTGAGCTGCACACCCATGTAGGACAGAGGGCGAGGCAGCGAGAGGGACGGTGCAGGGGAGCCCCCTGCGGCGCTGACGAGCTCGGTGATGCAAGCGAGACACTCCTCGTAGAGGTCGTCGATAGGGCGGTAGTGCAGGAGCTCACGTGCCAGGAGCAACGCGGCATGCGTGTCCATGGGAGCGCGACGAGCGTGCGATGACGAACCAGCTGGGAGGAGGTGGCGGTGCGGCCTTCCCACCGCATCGAGGGATGCAGCGACGACGCCTACTTCTCGTTCCCTGCCGGGTCGGTGGCAGTGTTGGCAGCAGGTGACGGAGAACGACGGGAGCCGTCTGGGCGACACAGGCGGTGAGAGCAGCCCGACGCTCGGCGCGAGCTCGGCGAGCGTTAGCCATGGATGCTATGAACGATCGAACACGGAACAGCGGAAGAAAGATTCTGGCGCACCCCTACCTGGCGCGCCAAATGTTGGATATCGGGTTCTGGCAAAACCCTTAAGGTTCGAACTCTGGGGTGCACGTGAAGATCTTCCCCCTAACGATCCACGTCCCAACGCCTCGCTGCGAATCTAAGCTACAGGATGATCAACACAAGGGACACAAGGTTTATACTGGTTCGGGCCACCGTTGTGGTGTAATACCCTAATCCAGTGTGTGGTGTGGTGGATTGCCTCAGGGGCTGATGATAAACAATACAGAGGAAGAACAGCCTCGCGAGAGGTGTTCTTGGGCTGGTGCGGTGAACTACTTGGGTGAGTTCGATCGCCTCTAGATCTGATGAGAACTCTCTGAGATCCGATCCCCTTCTACTGTGGTGGCTATCCCTATATAGAGAGTCCCTGGTCCTCTTCCGAAATATTGAGCAGGAAGGGCGCCAACAACGGCCATTTTGAAGGGGAACATCTAGTACAAGTTATCCTGACTAAAGTTGGTCTTCGGCTGCCAAAGGCATTGGCGATGACGCCGTCTTGGGCTCCACGGTGACCTCCGTCCTACCGCTCTGCTGGTCTTGGTCTCGTTGCACCGAAATGGTAAGCTTTGCTTGATGCCTTGGTACTCCGTGCCTGCGCTTGCCCCCTTTACACCAAAGAGGAAACAAGGGCACTACGCAGGACGGCGCCTGACAGGCACCCGCCTAGTCTCGATCGTCATGGCTTGCGTCCTGAGCACCTCGCGAGGTACCCCTGCCTTGATCTCTCCGCCTCATCGCAAGCCTGCCTGGTGAGGCCGTTCCTGAGGAAGCCTTGCATCGTCCGCCCCACGAGGCTTGGCCCCTCACGAGGGTCTTGAGCTTAAGTTGATGAAGATGGGCCGTACTGGGCCACCCCTTGAGCCACGCCGCAGGCCGCAGGCAGGCATGTCTGGGGACCCCCATTCCCAGAACGCCGACACCCTCCCTCCCCTGTTCCTCCACTGCTCATGGGGGAACAGGAGCGAGAGGAGGAAGAAGATGCGAGTGCTCGGCCCCTCCCCCTTTGCCAACAGGGCCCATCCGCCAGTGACTTGGCCGGCCCAGCTGATGTGGCAAGTGGAGACACATTCGGGTGAGTACGTCTTCGTATCCAGAAAGCGTATTTTCACGAAATGCGTTTTCCTCTTTTGTAAGCGCATTCTTCGTCTCTTTTATCTAAAGTACACTTTCCAGTTCAGAAAAGCGCATTGCCATCTAACTTCAGTGCGAAATACGCTTTCCTTTTCAGAAAAGGTATTCGGTCGAAGGCGCTTTCTATTTTTTAGCTCAAGGGCTTGTTTGTGGAGAAAACATTTATAGATTGGTCCCTAAACTTCAACCCTTCACAACTTTTCAACCGCAGCTCCGATCTAGGTGAAACCAATGCTCACGTCTTCGTCTCGTCGAGCTCTTTCTGTTGGTAACATTTTCACTATGTGGTCTCAAAGTGAAAATGACCATTTTGCCCTTGCCTGTAATCAGCCCCCTTCAAGAGAGAACTGTTTGACATTTTGTTCCGCGGCTTTACCGCACTTCTTCCTAGAGTCTCTGTCACCCCCAGGCAAGCCACAACCACCATTTGCATGATAGCCATGCAGTAGCATTGATTTTCAACTAGAATCTTTAATAACTGTCTATTTGTTTTGGTACTGCTGTCGTTATTTTGGTTATGCTTATGGATCAGTGGTTACCGTCATGCTATGTTTTCTTGCACTCAGTTATCATGATCTACTTGCTAGTATTACTTTCATGTGTTCATGCTTTCTAGTAGTTCATGTTGGTGTTGGTTATGTTCTTCGATGCATGACTATCGTCTGTTACCGAGTACCGTTGATATGCAGATTTCGTTGCATCTAGCTAGTTTATGCTCACCTGGTAGTATTGCCGTTATGTTCTTGAATGGTATTTATTTATGATGCTAGTGGTCATGCTATGCTTATGATATAGTTATGTTTGTGTTATTCATGATCGTCAGTATGCCATGCTCTGTCCGATATATGCTTCATTGTTGTTATGCTCAATGATTTATTATGGTTGCACATCCATGCTCATGCGCAAATTTGATGTGGCACCATGCTTTGGAACCATAAAATCCCCACACCAAGTGAGGGTGCACAACATGTAGCATGCAATCAAACTTAATTAGGCTTGGAATGGTCGACCTACTATACGGTAACTTGAAGAAAAGAAGAAGAATCCACCCTTGTAACCTTTCTCGTCGTTGGTCGAAATGATGGATGTCCACGCGGGCTCACGAATATATATAGGATTGCCGCCCATAACCAAGCGAGTGAGAGTGTGTCCAAATAAAACCATTGCATGCGTGTGTCTCGAACAATTTATGAAGGTGTGTGATGCATGCATATGTGTTGAGTACCCGGCCCAATGCACAACATTGATGTGGTGCATGCGTTGAAAATCGCAGAGGTCCCCACACAGAGCAAGAGGTCGTCCATGATGTGTCGTGTGCTCCCACCTCCCCTTCGATCTAGCTGGATGGATTCATGTGTACACATGTGCTATTATATATATGTAATCTCACATCATGATCTATATCATGAGACAAACAAAAAATTAATCCCCTCCTAAGTCAAATTAGTTAACATCTCTCGCTGTCGGTGAAAGTGATGGACCAAGCAGGCTAACAGATGGAAGCATCGCCAATAACTGCGTGAGTGAGTGCCATATATAGGACAACAACCATCATGCTTGCACGTGTGCCAGAACATATATATGGAAAGGTGTGTGGTTGTGATGTTTTGAATACCTAATGCACAACTTTGATGTGGCATTTGCCTCAAAAACTGCAAAGTCCCCACACAGAGTGAGGTTCATGTGACACCTATTATATATATATGTATGTGTGTGTGTGTGTTTGTTTGTGTGTGTGTGTGTGCTGCTCCCCCCTTCGACACGTACTATACAGCTAGTAACACATCCCTAATAGAATTAATCCTCCTTGTTCGTCAAACGTACCTCTCTCTCGCTGGGTCAAAGTGATGGACGACAAACTTGCAGGCCTAGCATAGAAGCGAAGCGTACGTCGCACGCGAGTGATCATCCTATATAGTACTATGTACCACCGTCTGCATGTGGCCCAAAGAGGTGCTTGTGTGATGTTTGAATACGCAATGCACAACTTTGATGTGGCACCACATATATAGGAAACCAAAAAGTCCCCACAGAGAGCTCGAGCTTCATGATGCGTGGTATGTGCTGTATGTACGCCCCCATTCGATGCGTGGTATATATGTACTTCTACTATATAGCGCCAAAAAGAATCATTCCTTGATGGTCAAATGAACCTCTCTCTCATTGGGTCAAAGTGATGGAGGACAACCTCGCATGCCCACGGATGGAAACGCCACATGTGAGTGAGTTCCTATAGGGCAACCACCGCCTACATGGTATTGTGTGATTTTTGAATACCAATATAATGTACAACTTTGATGTGGCACCTGCCTCGGGAATCGAAAAGTCCCCACATGGAGCAAGGTTATGAAACTCATATATATAGAGTATTCATGTTGCCCCCTCTTTGACATGTACATACTCCTACCATGCATA
The DNA here is from genome assembly GCF_002162155.2 of Triticum dicoccoides. Lineage (NCBI taxonomy): Eukaryota > Viridiplantae > Streptophyta > Magnoliopsida > Poales > Poaceae > Triticum > Triticum dicoccoides. The sequence continues at coordinate 514,258,033 of NC_041391.1, forward strand.
TATGCAACACAAACCAAAAAAGAACCATCCTTGTTGGTCAAATTAACCTCTCTCTCATTGGACGTTCAACTGGTCGACGATGACCTCATGGGCCCACAGAGAGAGTCACACGCGAGTGTGTGTCATAGGACAAAACCACCGCGTGCATCTGCCCATGTGTTATGTGATGTTTGAATACCCAATGCACAACTTTGACGTGGCACATGCTTCGCAAATCGGAAACACACTACACCATGGCGCATATCCCCCCCCACACATGTTAAATGCCTCTCGTTGTCGGTGGAAACTGAAAACCTTTGCAAGCAAACGAACAGGCACGTCGCTGATAACCGCGCGAGGGAGAGTGTCCGAGAGGACCACCAATGCATGAATGTGGCCCAAACATGTATGTATGAAAGGTTTGTGTAATGCTTTGAATAACCAATTCACGACTTTGATGTGGCATATATGACTCACAAAATGACCAATAATCCCACACGGAGGTTCATGACTCGTAGTGTACTGCCGGACCACTCCCCCACCCCCCACACACATAGACACACACATCCCGCACCACCACAGCCACTCTGAGGCATGTCAAACTTTTTCTGCAGTGAACATGTGACCAAAGGAGTGTCGTGTTAAACTAAAAAAAGAACATCATTCGACCGTTTATATAGATTGATTGATTTCCTAGGGATTTAATATGCAAAATTCAAATTTGAGCTACATGTGCACCAAAATGGATTGCAAAATCATATGTGTCCCTGGGTGCATGTTTCCCCGTGCAAGAGATTTAAAAACATTGAGAATATAGATTTTTAAAATTTAGTAAATCTGAAACTTAGCTAAAATTCATGAAACTTATCGTGGTGTCATATATGGACACTAGTAGACTGTGATATTGTATTTTTCATCAAATTTGAGACCCGTTTTGATATAATCTTCTTACAAATGGGAGATTATTAAAAACTGGCAACCAATATCTCATACGGATTATTTATTCAGACTGTGTGCGTTAGACCGTGCCATGCTTCGGTTAAGCAGTAAAGCGGCGGAACGAATCATCAATAAACCAAAAAATAAATGTGCTGCCACGGGCCCTGTGTGCTGTGCAAGCAGGCATGAGTTGACGGGACGAATGTGAGCAGTCCGCCGTGCAGGCAGACCGGGAGGCATGCGTGCAGGTGTGCATATTGACAGGGGGCATTTTCGCTGCGCGGTGTCACCAGGAGGCGTGCGAGTAGCTGTGTGAAATGATGGTAGGAATGGCAAAAGTCCGCCGCGCAGGCTCACTGGGAGGCAAGACAGCCTTTGGCTGCCGCTTGCCTCGCTCCCACTGGTCCATATTAATGGCGCGCTCGGGCCACCAGCCATAATAGGCGGCCGCACCCCCGGTCCATAGTGGTCACCAACATTTGGACTCTGGAGTGTATGAGAATGCCGCCGAAGCGCACCATCGGAGGGAGTGGCGATGCCGGGGCTCGTGAAGCACCCGCGCAATGCGTGAAGCTGGGCACAGAGGTTGCCGTTGCCACCGACGAGGTCTTGCGCAGGCAGCACCATGACCTTGACTTCGTCAGCACCATTGTGCCCCCCCTCCTAGCTGGAGCCGGAGATCAACAACAACTCTGGCAATGACTGTGATTCCGACAGAAAACCGGTTAGTCATCTATATACCCATTTGTGCAGCAAACGTATCATGTGTTTTCTCTCGTTACTCCCCCCCCCCTCTCTAATTTTTTTGGAATACAAATCCTATGGTTAAGTTCTCTCAGTCCATGAAATCAGAGTAATTAAGATCCGTTAGATGCATGCAGTGTATTGATTGTTTAAAGGTTATCCATATAGAGTTAGTGATTAATTGTTTGTTCTGTACAAATGATTTTTGCTAATAATCCGACTAGGGTTAGCTAGGGTGCTAATAATTCATGGCCAGATCTTGAGAATTGATTTTGAATGTCCTACATATATGTTTGTGCCTTCTTTCTTCCAGATCTTCAGAATTGATTTTGAATGTCCTACATGTATGTTTCTGCCAATTTTTTCTTTCAGATTTGTATGTACACAGATGAGGCTCCAGCTAGCGCCATCACCGGATGTAGATCTTGGACCCGGCTGTGCAGCCAGAAGCGACCACTCCCCTTGGACCTTAGGAACCAGTGGAATCTGCGGCGGACCGCATTATCGATCTCTCGAACAGCATCCTTGGGGATATCATCTCCCTTCTCCCCACCAAGGATGGCTGCCGCACACAAGTCCTTGCATCTCGGTGGTGCACTCTGTTGCGCGCTGCGCCTCTTAATCTCGACTTTTGTCAGCTATCTGTGGATGATGATTCTGAACTCCCCGGAGCCATTATCTCCTCCCACCAGGGCTCTGTTCAACACACCTGCATCCCGACATGCTACCTGCTGGACGTACCCTACACGGTGGTCGCCTGGCTGACATCCTGACAATTTGATAAACTCCAGTAGCTTGAGTTCTACCATTACTACAACAATACGTTGCCACCAAGAGTTGCATCTATGCCCACACCACCGATGCCCATCTCATGGTTTTCCTCCTCTCTCCACACCGCCACCTTGACCCCGTGCCATCTAGCAGACAATCTGGTACAAATGCTTCGACTCCCACTACTAAAAAAACTTGCGCTTGTGTTGGTTCATCTGTCGAAGGCCTCACTCTACAGCATCATCCAATCCAGTTGCCCTGCCCTGGAGCGTTTGGTGCTTGTTTTTGGAAATGGAATACATATCCCTTGTCCCACAATAAAGTCACATCACCTTGTAAGCATTGGAGTTCGTTTTTAGGGACAAGAGCTCATCAGTGAAGACGCCCCTTCACTTCAAAGGTTGCTCCTTGATTGTTGTTAGAAACCTTCACAAATAACTGTGGTCTCTGTGCCTAAATTGGAGACCTTGGGTGCAAATCATGATCCGTTTGAATGGTTCGAGATGGTGTTGGCCTCCACACCTATTGAGGTATTGTATATTATTCATATACACTTTTGTAATTTGCATTTTTCGTGCGCATATGTTTAGTATCATCTTGGAGTGCATTTTCAGTGCTAATATTATGTTCTATGCTCAATGAAGAGCTTGTCCATCCTATCAGTGGTGGTGGATTCTGTCAAGACCTTATATATTGGGATAATTGTATTTATACCATTAGTTGTGTCCCCCTAAACCGAATTTCCCCTAGTTTTTGAAAACACGTGGTCTGGCCCGACCCACTTTGTCATTTGTGCTTTTGCCCTTTGACCGTTTGACCTTCACTTTGAAAACATCATAACTAATTCATACTAAATCAGAAAAATGCAAATAAGATACCAAAACGTTTGGAAAAACATCACCTGTATGTCAATGTCAGTTGCATTCATGACAAAAGTGTTGGTAAGTGTCCATCCAAGTTTTAGCTCTTATCATACCACCATGAATAGGAAAGTCTAAACAAACTTCAAAAATTTCAGGAAAAATTTGGTGCCAAAGAATTGTAAATGTTTTAAGTGCTTGCCAAGTTTCATCAGGGAATGACATTCGTGGAAGTTGTGGCAAAAAAACAGTCAACACTCAAAAATAGACTATTTTTTTCCACGACTTCCACGAATGTTATTCCCTCATGAAACTTGGCAAGCACTTAAAATCTTTACAATTCCTTGGCACCAAATTTTTCTTGATTTTTTGAAGTTTTTTTAGACTTTCCTATTCGTATGATAAGAGCTAAAACTCGGATGGGCACTTACCAACACGTTTGTCATGAATGCAACTGAGATTGGCATACAGGTGATGTTTTTCCAAACATTTTGGTATCTTATTTGCATTTTTCTGATTTAGTATGAATTAGTTATGAAGTTTTCAAATAGATGGTCAAACGGTCAAAGGGCAAAAGCACAAGATGACAAAGTGGGTCGGGCAAGACCACGTGTTTTCAAAAACTTGGGGTAATTCGGTTGAGGGGGACATAACTAAGGGTATAAACACAATTATCCCTTATATATTAGTATGTGGTGTTTTGATCTCAAATCATTATTGCCTTGCTGCAATGCTTTCCATGTCTGGAGAATTCGTATATAAAGGTGATGATTTCAGGCACATTGAAAGCCCATATATAATGTACTATAATTAATCGTTCAGCTATCACTCTTTCAACACAATCTTTTTTAGACATTAACTGTTTTCAATCTTCATCTCTATTTAGGCGCTAACACATGGAGAAAAAGGTATAACCAATTGATGGTTCGTGAAGCACCAGGATTTTCTCATATCTCATGACATTCGTTTGAAGACAGTAACGTTGGAAGCATATGCACCTAATAGTGCAAACACGAGCTTTGTCACATTCTTCATGTTGAATGCGAGGGCACTATTGTCCGTGAGGATTAAGTTTTTCAACAAGAAATTTCTCACGGAACTGTATGTGGAACAACATAAAAAGAAGTTTCAGGTGGACCTAAGGGCTTCTGATCATGCTCGACTTATATTTACAACAACTTGTCGTCATCATGGACCAGTAGATCTTTTGTACCAGGATCTTGATTTTATGGATTGGACCGATCAATTTGATTGTGACTGCCAAAAACTTTGGTTGAGTTAGATGTTATTGCCTTGTTCAATCCGTGTTACGTGTAAACCTGATGAACAATTAATCCTCGTGCTTTTGTACCTTTCATAAGCTGGAGTTAGACATTGTTGCCCTTTTCAACTAGGGTTTGGCCCACATTTTCTTTCATACTGGGCGTCTTTGTTCGTATAGGTACTAACTCTGTCATGGTTTATTCTTTATTGCCCCCCTTCATATTTAGTAGTACCAAACTTTGACCTTAAATTTAACTAAGAATATATAATTGCATGTCATCAAAAATAATATTGTTAGACGGCTATTCCTGGCTATGTTCATCTGCTATATGCAATAATTATGCATGTGCTTGCTCGTCGTTTAGGAGGCCGCGGTGCGCTCTGCTCGCGTGCCTCCGTGCGCTCTACTCGCCATTTAGGCGCCCTCAGGCCGCGTCCCTCTGCATGCTCTACTTTCCGTTTAGGCGCCAAGTCTCGCTCGGGTCGCATCGTCCCTCTGCGCGCGCTTTGCTAGAGGATGGGGCCGGCACACTATTACATTGGGGAAGCTTTAGTTATTTGATCTTAGATTATGTTAAGTAATTATACCTCCAGGGCTGGAATCATCCGGCTCTGGAGGTATAATTAATTAACCTTAACTATGATCTCCGGCACCCGTTTCCATCGCGCAACTCCATCATGTAATTGGCCGTTGGAGGTATGCCGATATGTGTGGGTAACTAGCTAGCAAGTGGATCAGTAGCGAGTCACCGGCGACGGCCATTGCTGTGGTTATTTATAGCTAGCAGTTGGCTAGGGGATTGGGGATTTTACAATTCACCCCCCCGTGGAGCATGGGAAGCCTTCGCTGGAGCGCGGGAAGCCTTCACTGGAGTGCAGGAAGACTTGAGCACACAACCCGACAACCATATGCGGTGTCACGTGTTACCGGACACGTGTTAACATAAGGAAACGTATGTGTAACTTACTAATCATCACACATGCATCGTGTGCGATACTCCTAGCCGTCGCAAGCAACTAGTATGCATTTTCAAAGGTTTTTAGTACACACAGAATCGCACATGAATTAACCGTAGTAACCATATGTGTTATATTTTCTCATCGCAAACCGTTCATCCGAGTGGGTTGTTTGCTGCATATCAGACACATCTTGTCTACACAAATCATTTGTGTTTTTTAACTCATCACAATCAGTTCATCTATGTGAACTGTCTGCTGCATCACACACATCTTGTTAAGTTGAACCATATCTGTTGTGTTCCCTAATCGAAAATAGTTTGCCAATTGAACCATATGCCGTATATCACACACACCTTGATCTGGCTGGCCGTTTCTGTTGCATTCCCTACTAGCAAACAGTTCATCAGAGCGAACTGTATGCCATATATCGCACACACATTGATATGACTACCCGTTTCTGTTGTTCTGCCTAATAGAAAATAGTTCGTATGTATCAACCGAATGCCCTGCATCACACATGTAACTAAAATCTGAACCAAGTTTGATGTCTCCGCCATTGCAAACGTTTTGCATCTATTTTGACAGTTTTTTACATCCCCATTTGCGATTAATGCATCGCACACAGTTTCATCAAAGCGTCTCTGATTGTAGTGTCGCATTAGCAGCATCCTGTAGTAGTGAAATCAAGCAACACATTATTTTTCTTCGAAGACACATATGCATGTAGCAATGACTGGAGAGTATTGCAAAGGTTTGAGCAGAGGAATTCGTTTAATGAAGTTGCATAACAAGATGACGCTTACACTGCTCGTGATGTAGAAGATTCCACATATGTTCCTAATATCTTTGAGAACCATCACGTCAATGATGCTGGCGAAAAGATTGCCTGTCAGGTTGTGGACATACGACAGTTGATCAATAAGACGCCAACATTCGAGGACATTGAGGATGAAGAAGAATATGACACTGGGGGAATTATGATTCAGACTAATACACATGGCGAAGATGTTGACGATGTTGTTGCGGATGATGATTAGATTGCTGATACGTCTCCAATGTATCTATAATTTTTGATTGCTCCATGCTACTTTATCTACTGTTTTGGACTATATTGGGCTTTATTTTCCACTTTTATATTATTTTTGGGACTAACCTATTAACCGGAGGCCCAGCCCAGAATTGCTGTTTTTTTGCCTATTTCAGTGTTTCGAAGAAACAGAATATCAAACGGAGTCCAAACGTAATGAAACCTTCGGGAACGTAATTTTCTCACCGAACGTGATCTAGGAGACTTGGACCCTGCTCCAAGGGACAAAAGAGGCGGTCACGAGGGTGGGCCCCCCCCTAGGGCGCGCCCCCCTACCTCGTGGGCCCCTTGTTGCTCCATCAACGTACTCCTTCCTCCTATATATACCTACGTACCCCCGACAGATCAAATAGGGAGCCAAAAACCTAATTCCACCGCCGCAACTTTCTGTATCCACGAGATCCCATCTTGGGGCCTGTTCCGGAGCTCCACCGGAGGGGGCATCTACCACGGAGGGCTTCTACATCAACACCATAGCCTCTCCGATGAAGTGTGGGTAGTTTACTTTAGACCTTCGGGTCCATAGGTAGTAGCTAGATGGCTTCTTCTCTCTTTTTGGATCTCAATACAATGTTCTCCCCCTCTCTTGTGGAGATCTATTCGATGTAATCTTCTTTTTGCGGTGTGTTTGTTGAGACCGATGAATTGTGGGTTTATGATCCAACTTATCTATGAATAATATTTGAATCTTCTCTGAATTCTTTTATGTATGATTGAGTTATCTTTGCAAGTCTCTTCGAATTATCCGTTTGGTTTGGCCAACTAGATTGGTAGTCCTTGCATTGGGAGAAGTGTTTAGCTTTGGGTTCAATCTTGCGATGTCCTTACCCAGTGACAGCAGGGGCAGCAAGGCACGTATTGTATTGTTGCCATCGAGGATAACAAGATGGGGTTTTTATCACATGGCATGAATTTATCCCTCTACATCATGTCATCTTGCTTAAGGCGTTACTCTGTTTTTAAATTAATACTCTAGATGCATGCTGGATAGCGGTCAATGAGTTGAGTAATAGTAGTAGATGCAGAATCATTTCGATCTACTTGTCTCGGACGTGATGCCTATACACATGATCATACCTAGATATACTCATAATTATGCTCAATTCTGTCAATTGATCAACAGTAATTTGTTCACCCACCGTAGAATACTAATGCTCTTGAGCGAAGCCACTAGTAAAACCTATGGCCCCCGAGTCTATTCTCATCATATCAATCTCCATTACTTTATTACTTGATTTGTTTTTTACTTTGCTTTTTACTTTTCACTTTGCATCTCTATATCAAAAATACCAAAAATATTATTTATCATCTCTATCAGATCTCACCCTCGTAAGTGACCGTGAAGGGATTGACAACCCTTAATCGCGTTGGTTGCGAGTAGGTATCGTTTTGTGTAGGTACGAGGGACTCATGCGTGATCTCCTACTGGATTGATACCTTGGTTCTAAAAAACTGAGGGAAATACTTACGCTACTTTACTGCATCATCCTCTCTTCTTCGGGGAAATCCAACGCAGTGCTCAAGAGGTAGCAAGAAGAATTTCTGGCGCCCTTGCCGGGCAGTTTGCGCAAAATTCAACCATACCAAGTACCCATCACAATCCCTATCTCTCGCATTACATTATTTGCCTCTCGTTTTCCTCTCCCCCACTTCACCCTTGCCGGTTTATTAGCCCTCTCTTTCCCAATCTCCTCCTCTCTTTCCCTTTCACCTTTTTCTCGTTCGCCTTTATGTTTGCTTGTGTGTTGGATTACTTGTTACCATGGCGCAAGATAATACCAAATTGTGTGACTTCTCGAATACCAATAATAATGATTTTCTTAGTACTTTGATTGCTCCTCTTAATAATGATGAGTCTTGTGAAATCAATACCGCTTTGCTGAATCTTGTTATGAAAGATCAATTCGCCGGCCTTCCTAGTGAAGATGCCGCTACTCATCTAAACAATTTTTTTGATTTGTGTGATATGCAAAAGAAGAAAGATACAGATAATAATATTGTCAAATTGAAGTTATTTCCGTTTTCAATTAGAGATCGTGCTAAAGTTTGGTTTTCGTCTTTGCCTAAAAATAGTATTGATTCTTGGAACAAGTGCAAAGATGCTTTTATCTCTAAGTATTTTCCTCCCGCTAAGATCATCACTCTTAGGAACGATATTATGAATTTTAAACAACTTGATCATGAGCATGTTGCCCAATCTTGGGAAAAAATGAAATTGATGCTTCGCAATTGCCCTACTCATGGTTTGAATTTATGGATGATCATACAAAAATTTTATGCCGGATTGAATTTTGCTTCTAGAAATCTTTTAGATTCGGCCGCGGGAGGCACGTTTATGGAAATTACATTAGGAGATGCTACAAAATTAGTTGATAATATTATGGCTAATTATTCTCAATGGCATACCGAAAGATCTTCTAGTAAAAAAGTGCATGCTATAGAAGAAATCAATGTTTTGAGTGAAAAGATGGATGAACTTATGAAGATGTTTGCTAATAAAAATACTTCTCTTGATCCCAATGATATTCCTTTATCTACTTTGATTGAGAATAATAATGAATCTATGGATATGAATTTTGTTGGTAGGAATAGTTTTGGAAATAACGCGTATAGAGGGAATTTTAATCCTAGGCCTTATCCTAGTAATCCTTCTAATAATTATGGAAATTCCTACAACAACTTGTATGGAAATTTTAATAAGATGCCCTCTGAATTTGAGAGTAGTGTTAAAGAGTTTATGAATTCACAAAAGAATTTTAATGCTTTGCTTGAAGAGAAATTGCTTACAGTTGATGATTTGGCTAGGAACGTTGATAGAATTTCTCTTGAAATTGATTCTTTAAAGCTTAGATCTATTCCTCCTAAGCATGATATCAATGAGTCCCTCAAATCCATGAGAATTTCCATTGATGAGTGCAAAGAAAGAACTGCTAGGATGCGTGCTTCCAAAGATGCTTTTATTAAAGTGTGTTCTTCCAATTCATATGAAAATCAAGATGAAGATCTAAAAGTTATTGATGTGTCCCCTATTAAATCTTTGCTTTGCAATATGAATCTTGATGAAACTGAATATGATCTTCCTTTACCTAGAAGGCATTCTAAGAATTCGGAGTTTTTAGACCTTGATGATGAAATTGATGAAAGTGGGATTGAAAGAAATAAAAACCTAGATGTTGCTAAACCCACTATTTAGGATCTCAAGGAATTTAATTATGAAAATTGCTCTTTGATTGGTTGTATTTCCTTGTTTCAATCTGTGCTAGATTATCCTCATGCTTATAGTCAAAATAAGGCCTTTACCGAACACATTGTTGATGCCTTGATGCAATCTTATGAAGAAAAACTTGAGTTGAAAGTTTCTATCCCTAGAAAACTCTATGATGAGTGGGAACCTACTATTGAAATTAAAATTAAAGATTATGAGTTTCATGCTTTGTGTGATTTGGGTGCTAGTGTCTCCACTATTCCCAAAACTTTGTGCGATTTGCTAGATTTCCGTGACTTTGAAGATTGCTCTCTAAACTTGCATCTTGCGGATTCCACTATTCAAAAGCCTATGGGAAGAATTAATGATGTTCTTATTGTTGCAAATAGGAATTATGTGCCCGTAGATTTTATCGTTCTTGATATAGATTGCAATCCTTCATGTCCTATTATTCTTGGTAGACCTTTCCTTAGAACGATTGGTGCGATTATTGATATGAAGGAAGGGAATATTAGATTCCAATTTCCCTTGAGAAAGGGTATGGAACACTTCCCAAGAAAGAAAATAAAATTACCATATGTACCTATCATGAGATCCACTTATGCATTGCCTACCAAAGATGGCAAAAACCTAGATCTATCCTTGCTTTTATGCCTAGCTAGGGGCGTTAAACGATAGCGCTTGTTGGGAGGCAACCCAATTTTATTTTTTGTTTTTTGTTTTTGCTTCTGTTTAAGAATAAATAATCCATCTAGCCTCTGGTTAGATGCGGTTTTTTGTTTTAATTAGTGTTTGTGCCAAGTAGAACCTATAGGATAACCTACGATGATAGTTGATTTGATTCTGCTGAAAAACAGAAACTTTGTGCTCACGAGAAAAAAAATCAATAAATCAAAGAGACGTGATTTTGCATTGATTATTTTTTCTGCTTATCAATAAACAAATTTTCCAGTACGTCCTATTTTGTTACAATTTTAAGAGTTCTAGAAGTTTGCTTTAGTTACAGATTGCTATAGACTGTTCTGTTTTTGATAGATTCCGTTTTTCGTGTGTTGTTTGCTTATTTCAATGCATCTATGGCTAATAAATTAGTTTATAAACCATAAGGAAGTTAGAATACAGTAGGTTTAACACCAATATAAACAAAGAAAGAGTTCATTACAGTACCTTAAAGTAGTCTTTTGTTTTCTTTCACTAACGGAGCTCACGAGATTTCTATTGAGTTTTGTGTTGTGAAGTTTTCATGTTTTGGGTGAATTCTTTTGACGGATTATGGAACAAGGAGTGGCAAGATCCTAAGCTTGGGGATGCCCATGGCACCCAAGATAATCCAAGGACACCAAAAAGTCAAAGCTTGGGGATGCCCCGGAAGGCATCCCCTCTTTCGTCTACTTCCATCGGTAATTTACTTGGAGCTATATTTTTATTCACCACATGTTATGTGTTTTGCTTGGAGCATCTTGTATTATTTGCGTATTTGCTTGTTAGTTTACCACAATCATCCTTGCTGTACACACCTTTTGAGAGAGCCATACATGATTTGGAATTTGCTAGAATACTCTATGTGCTTCACTTATATCTTTTGAGCTTGATAATTTTTGCTCTAGTGCTTCACTTAGATCTTTTAGAGCACGGTGGTGGATTTGTTTTAAAGAAACTATTGATCTCTCATGCTTCACTTAGATTATTTTGAGAGTTGTTAATAGCATGGTAATTTGGTTAAAGATAATATAATTGGTATTCAAGATATGTGAAACTTTTTTTGAGTGCGTTGAATACTAAGATAAGTTTGATGCTTGATAATTGTTTTGAGATATGGAGGTGATAATATTGAAGCAATGCTAGTTGGGGTGATTATGAATTTAAAGAATGCTTGTGTTGAAGTTTGTGATTCCCTTAGCATGCACATATGGTGAACCACTTTGTGATGAAGTCGGAGCACAATTTTATTTATTGATTGTCTTCCTTATGAGTGGCGGTCGGGGACGAGCGATGGTCTTTTCCTACCAATCTATCCCCCTAGGAGTATGCGTGTAGTGCTTTGGTTTTTGATGACTTCTAAATTTTTGCAACAAGTGCGTGAGTTCTTTTGATTAATGTTTAGTCCATGGATTATACGCACTCTCACCCTTCCACCATTGCTAGCCTCTCTAATACCGCACACTTTTCGCCGGTATCATACACCCACCATATACCTTCCTCAAAACAGCCACCATACCTACCTATCATGGCATTTCCATAGCCATTCCGAGATATATTGCTATGCAACTTTCCACCGTTCTGTTCATATGACACACATTACTTTTGTCATATTGCTTTGTGCATGAACATGTAGTTGACATTGCATTTGTGGCAAGGCCACCTTCATAATTTTCATACATGTCGCTCTTGATTCATTGCATATCCCGGTACACCGCTGGAGGCATTCATATAGAGTCATATTTTGTTCTAAGTATTGTTGAGTTGTAAGAAAAATAAAAGTGTGATGATCATCATTATTAGAGCATTGTCCCAGTGAGAAAGGATGATGGAGACTATGATTCCCCCATAAGTCGGGATGAGACTCCGGACGAAAAAAAAGAGGCCATAAAAAAAGATAAAAGGCCCAAATAAAAAAATATGTGTCAGGACCCCGACTCAATGCCACATCGATCTAGCATGTAACACCTCATATCACTTTGCGGCCTCACGCACGGTATTCCCACGGGTGTCGCCTTACCTTTGCCCGGGACCGTTTGCGCCTTTTGGCACACGTATATGACAGAGTCGCTAGCATCCATATGATAAGGAGCCCGGGCTGACATGGCTAGTCGTAAACCCAAAGTGGCACAGACTTACAGGGACAGGCATCCATGACCCAGCATCGAACGTGTCGGTCATCAGCGAGTGAATCCAGGCTGTAGCACTGGGCTAGCAGGACTCCGGTGAACCGGGCTGTAGCGGGCTAACAGGACTCCGGTATTCATCGCGTGACATTTCCCCGAAGGAACAGACACAGGAACGAAGAAGGACACATGCCGGCCAGCCTAAGTGTTCCGGAGCAGTAGCAAGCTACCATGGCTCGGTGGAAACACTAGGAGACATTTCCCCGTAAGAGAGGCTATTAAAGATAAACAACTAGATGGTCAGATCCCACACATACCAAGCATTTCAATAACATACACACAATATGCTCGATATGTGCAAATACAACATGGCATCACAACATGACTCTACGACTCAAGTAATTTATTCAATAGGCTCCGAGGAGCGAGATATTACAAACATGGGTCTCACGACCCAACAATCAGAGCATACAAGTCAAAGCACATGCGGAAGCTTAACATGTCTGAGTACAGACACCTTGAAATGAAAAAGGCTGAGAAGCCTGAATATCTACCAGATCCTGCCGGGGCACAAGATCGTAGCTGAGGTATCAAGCTAAACGTCGAAGACCACGTGGAATTACTAGTGAGACTGAAGTCTCTCTGCAAAAACATAAAATAGGCAAACGTGAGTACAAATGTACCCAGCAAGACTTACATCAGAACTATCTACATATGCATCATTATCAACAAAGGGGATGGTGGGGTTTAACTGCAGCAAGCCAGCTTTGACTCGGTGGCTATCCTGAACTACGACTGCAAGCGACTCTTTTGAGGTGGCGCACACGAGTCCACATATTCACCATATCAATACACCACTATGGATCCGCTCCCGTCTCCCTACGAGAACGCCATCCATAGCACTCATGCTTATCTTGCGTATTTTAGAGTATCCACTTTCACTTGTCTATGAACTGATATAAGCAACCCAGAAGTCCTTTTCCGCGGACACGGCTATTCGAATAGATGATGATAACCCTGCAGGGGTGTACTTCTTCACACACGCTCTCACCACTTACCGCCGTTTACATGACATGTACTCGGCAACCTTCAAGCGGAAGCCCAACGTGGGTGTCGGCCATGGCCTACCTAAACACTCGAGTCTCTAGTCCAGGTTTATCGCCTATTCGGGTTCCATCCATGAGGAGATCCGGCCGGAGTTTCGCTCACAGCCCCAAACGATGTGAACAGGGTTCCGTGACACCAAACGGGCGCCCGGTATACCCGGCCACGTGCCTACCACATCACAGCCCACCCCTACGGTCAGCGCTGCCCACGGCCTCCAGCATACTACAAACACTAGAAACTACTTGCAACTCCTGGACAGAGGACAAGGGTGATCAAGAAGCCGAGAGGGTCCATTGGTTTCGGGCTCAATGCGTGGTAGTAGCTGAATCATGGATCACAAACACAGAACTCAGTTCCTGAGGGCGGCTGCAATGAGACAACCCACCATGTACTCCTACATGGCCTCTCACCGCTACCTTTACCAAAACATGTTCACACACTTAGCTCACACACAGTAGGACATGTTCACACGCCTCTGATTCATCCCTGATGAATCAGACCTGACTCAACTCTAAGCAGTAGCAGGCTTGACAAACAAGCATGAATGAGTAGGCACAACAGGGCTCAAACAACTCCTACTCATGCTAGTGGGTTTCATCTATTTACTATGGAATGATAGGTCATGCAGAGGATAAAGGGGTTCAGCTACCGCAGCAAGTAACAGATGAATCGTTGTTGCCCTAATGCATTAAAAGAGAGCAGGAGCGAGAGAGTAGGATTGTATCGGAATGAACAAGGGGGTTTTGCTTGCCTGGCACTTCTGAAGATAACATTGAGTCTTCATCAGTGTCAACGATCACATCATCGGTACAACGTCTACCGAGGGAGAACAACACCGGCAAACACAGAAGAAACACGATCAATGCAATGCACAATATGATGCATGCTATGACATGGCAATATGAATGTGTTTTGAGCTAATTCAACTAGCAACAGATTAAATGAAGTTGGTTTGAATACAAGATTCAAATTCAAACTCCATATATGGTTATTTAAATGCCCTTTATTTGTTTTGTCCAAAACAGAGGACAAACATTGTTCAAACATGCATGAAAATGGTACAGATGGATTCCTTGAATTCTTCTGATAATTTTTCATATATAAATTATTTAATTTGGAGTTACGGTTAATTTTCTATGAATTTTAGAAGTTTTAGGCATTTTTTGGAATTTCCTGAATATTAATAACTCCAGTAATTCATTAATGCGTCAGCCTGATGTCATGATGACGTCAGCAGGTCAACGTGGCACAGTCCGGTCAAACCTGACGTGTGGGGACCACACGTCAGTGACACAGTTAACTAACCTAAGTTTAATTAGAGCCTGGGCCCGCATGTCAGTGTCCTATCTACTTAACTAAGTTAGTTAACACTAACTTAACCTGGTACTAATTAAACAGGGGGGGCTGGGCCCACACGTCAGTCCGGCGAGGTCAAAGGGTCAAACCCCCTGGTCGGCGGGGTCAACTCGCCGGTGTTTAGCCGCCGGCGAGGCTAAACGCGGCGGTGCAGGTGCGGGTTTCACATACAGGGCACCGTTCGGGGCGCCGTTGGGCTCTATGGATAGCTGGGAGTGGGCCGTGGCGAGTGGTGCGGGTAGTTGGGTTCGGGGTCGCCGGAAAAGGTGCCGGCGACGTGTTTGGCAGCGGCCGGAGCTCGGGTTTGCACGGGCGCGGCGAGGCAGAGCACAAGGAGCTCAACCAAGGGCATGGACGGCGTCGTGGGGTCACCAGGAGCACATCTGTGCCATTGGGTGAGTAAGCGAAGCTCGGGAGCGCGTGGCTCAACGTCCATGGCGGCGACGGCTTCGGTCGTCGGTGAACTAGGAGCCACGGTGTGAAAACAGAACAATAGAGAGGGGGGTTCGAGGGAGAGGCTTACAACGGTTGCAACGGCGCGGACGACGAGCTCGGGGAAGGCCGGAGCTGAGCGGGGCGGCGAGGTCGATCTCCGGCGGCCGAGGAGGGGAAAAGCCTCGGTGGCGGCGTTGCAGCGTGTCCGGAGCCTCGTGGGTCGTCGAGGAGGTCGGGGACGTCGAGACGGAGGTCGCTGGCACGGCGAGGGGTCGAGGGGGAGGCGGTGGCCGCGGCAGCAGCAAGCGGCGGCGACGGGTTCCGCTCGGGCGCGTGAGGGAGAGAGAGCAGAGGAGGGGGAGGAGCGAGGGGGAGCGCGAGAGAGAGCCAGGGGCTGCGTGGCGCTCTGTGGCGTGGATTAGGACGAAGGGCGGCCTCCAGCGCGAAGCAGGAGGTGGCCGGGGCTCTCGGGCGCGCGCCACGCCTCGCCTCTGCCTACTGACAGAGGAAGACGACGAGCGGCGAGGTAGATGGGCTGGGCTGGGCCGCTGGAGGAGCTGGGCCGGCTGGGCTGGACAGGTAAGCGCCAGGTAAGTCTTCTGCTCTGTTTTATTTTTTCTTCTATTTTGTTTTATTTAATTTATTTTGCCACTGTTTTGAATTTAAAATAATTCAAACAATGCCAAAAACTCCTCTGAATATTTTATATTGCTAGATGGACTTTTCCAAAAGCTTATAAAATATTTCAGGGGGTATTTGAAATTATATTCTAATTATATGAATATAATTCAAATTCAAACAGCTAATGAATTAAATCCAAAGTCCCAAAAATAATTCCTTTAAAATGTTCAATATTTTGGTTGGGACCAGAACCCTTACCAAAAATTATCAAACATTTAAGAAGAGCATTTTGGAGCAATGAATGAGATTTCTAGGGTTTTTGCCCCTCTTTTATTTAAGTTTTTGAGGCTTCCAAAATTCCTCAGTTCAAGTTTCGAAAATATAGACATGATGCACACATGAAGCTAGCCTAGAGCACTACCAGCAGCTAGGGATGTGACAATATGAGAGAAAAAGAGAGAAGGGACGATGCTACTATCATTTTACCACACTTATGCTTCAAAGTATCACCATGATCTTCATGATAGAGAGTCTCATATGTTGTCACTTTCATATACTAGTGGGAATTTTTCATTATAGAACTTGGCTTGTATATTCCAACGAGGGGCTTCCTCAAAAGTGCCCTATGCCTTCGTGAGCAAACAAGTTGGATGCACACCCACTTAGTTTCTTTTATTGAGCTTTCATATACCTATAGCTCTAGTGCATCCGTTGCATGGCAATCCCTACTCACTCACATTGATATCTATTAATGGGCATCTCCATAGCCCGTTGATATGCCTAGTTGATGTGAGACTATCTTCTCCTTTTTTTGTCTTCTCCACAACCACCATTCTATTCCACCTATAGTGCTATGTCCATGGCTCACGCTCATGTATTGCGTGAAAGTTGAAAAAGTTTGAGATTATTAAAGTATGAAACAATAACTTGGCTCTTCATCGGGGTTGTGCATGATTAAATACTTTGTGTGATGAAGATAGAGCTTAGCCAGACTATATGATTTTGTAGGGATAACTTTCTTTTGGCCATGCTATTTTGAGAAGACATGATTGCTTTTATTAGTATGCTTGAAGTATTATTACTTTTATGTCAATATGAACTTCTGTCTTGAATCTTTCGGATCTGAATATTCATGCCAGAATTAAGAAGATTTACATTGAAATTATGCCAAAGTACCACTCCGCATCAAAAATTCTTTTTTATCATTTACCTACTCGAGGACGAGCAGGAATTAAGCTTGGGGATGCCTGATACGTCTCCAACGTATATATAATTTTTTATTACTCCATGCTACTTTATCTACTGTTTTGGACTATATTGGGCTTTATTTTCCACTTTTATATTATTTTTGGGACTAACCTATTAACGAGAGGCCTAGCCCAGAATTGTTGTTTTTTGCCTATTTCAGTGTTTCGAAGAAACATAATATCAAACGGAGTCCAAACGGAATGAAACCTTCGGGAACGTGATTTTCTCACCGAACGTGATCCAGGAGACTTGGACCCTGCTCCAAGGAACAAAAGAGGCGGTCACGAGGGTGGGGGCGCCCCCCTAGGGCGCGCCCCCTACCTCGTGGGCCCCCTATTGCTCCACCGACGTACTCCTTCCTCCTATATATACCTACGTACCCCGAACAGATCAAATAGGGAGCCAAAAACCTAATTCCACCGCCGCAACTTTCTGTATCCACGAGATCCCATCTTGGGGCCTGTTCCGGAGCTCCGCTGGAGGGGGCATCTACCACGGAGGGCTTCTACATCAACACCATAGCCTCTCCGATGAAGTGTGAGTAGTTTACTTCAGACCTTCGGGTCCATAGCTAGTAGCTAGATGGCTTCTTCTCTCTTTTTGGATCTCAATACAATGTTCTCCCCCTCTCATGTGGAGATCTATTCGATGTAATCTTCTTTTTGCGATGTGTTTGTTGTGACCGATGAATTGTGGGTTTATGATCCAGCTTATCTATGAATAATATTTGAATCTTCTCTGAATTATTTTATGTATGATTGAGTTATCTTTGCAAGTCTCTTTGAATTATCCGTTTGGTTTGGCCAACTAGATTGGTAGTTATTGCAATGGGAGAAGTGTTTAGCTTTGGGTTCAATCTTGCGGTGTCCTTACCCAGTTACAGCAGGGGCAGCAAGGCACGTATTGTATTGTTGCCATCGAGGATAACAAGATGGTTTTTTTTATCATATTACATGAATTTATCCCTCTACATCATGTCATCTTGCTTAAGGTGTTACTCTGCTTTTAACTTAATACTCTAGATGCATGCTGGATAGTAGTCGATGAGTGGAGTAATAGTAGTAGATGCAGAATCATTTCGATCTACTTGTCTCGGACGTGATGCCTATACACATGATCATACCTATATATACTCATAATTATGCTCAATTCTGTCAATTGCTCAACAATAATTTTTTCACCCACCGTAGAATACTTATGCTCTTGAGAGAAGCCACTAGTAAAACCTATGGCCTCCGGGTCTATTCTCATCATATCAATCTCCATTACTTTATTACTTGCTTTGTTTTTACTTTGCTTTTTTACTTTTCACTTTGCATCTCTATATGAAAAATACCAAAAATATTATTTATCATCTCTATCAGATCTCACCCTCGTAAGTGACCGTGAAGGGATTGACAACCCCTAATCGTGTTGGTTGCGAGTAGCTATCGTTTTGTGTAGGTACGAGGGACTCATGCGTGATCTCCTACTGGATTGATGCCTTGGTTCTCAAAAACTGAGGGAAATACTTACGCTACTTTACTGCATCATCCTCTCCTCTTCGGGGAAATCCAACGCAGTGCTCAAGAGGTAGCAATTGCTTTTGTCGTATTTGCCTGTGAGAAGATGAATTTTTATCTACTATGTGAAATTGTGTTTTCTATGACAACTGAAACTTGATGAAGTTGTTTTTTTTAGTATTTTGCTATGAGAACATCACTTATTATGTATGTTGATTTGTGTTTGGTGATTGTATGACGACCAAAACATGATGACATTGTTGTTTAGTTGTACTCATATTTGGCTGTGAAACTTGTATTTGATGACATTGTTTGTTGTTGGACTGCATTTTTCTCGACGTCTTTGAATGGGAACAAAGCTGACCTGACAGGGCCTCTGCTAATTTATTTACTTATTAGCAAAAGGGCCTCTGCTATTTATTTATTTATGAGCAAAAGGGGATACCCCCCAATTTTCGTTAATAGAAATATTAAATGTTCACAACACTATGCCCAGCCTGCTAAACAGGTTTCATTCATTACTAGTTTCAACAAAGTGCTCATGTCATACCCACTGAGTACATCACGAGTGCTACATACACTGCAAATAAAGAGATAATCATCCTACATAGCACAATGATCTTGCCCATTATCTTCACAAGCTCTTTCATCTCCTCATTGTTGTCAAGGTCGTTCAGCAGCTGTTACTTGTCCATGCTCAGATGAACTACATCTTTAACTTTCTGCTCTGCATCTTCCTCTTCTTCCGTTCCTTCAGTTACTTGTCCAACACCCCAACCTGCTAGTATTGGGATTCCTCGGCTAACCAATTAATCAGCGTAGTTCCATTCCCGCATGTCGGCGTCCTAGATATGGGGCTATCCAGCCCTGCCTGCCTGCGGCCCACAGGTTCCACCGACAGCCTAGTACAGCCCAGCTTCGACATCAACAGCTCAAGACCTTTGCGAGGGGCCAAGCCTCGCGAGGCGGACAACACCAAGACCGCCAAGGGGATCGGCCTCCTCAGGCTAGCTCCCTAGGGGCGGAGAGTTCTATGCAAGATTTACCTCACGAGGCTCAGCTGACGTGACCCATGATGACCAAGACCAGGCGGGCGCCAAGCGGGCGCAGAGTGCAGGTTTCCTCTTTGGTGCAAGGGAGGAAAGCCACAAGCGCGGAGTACCGAGGAATCAGCCAAAGGTTTCCATTCTGGTGCAACAAGACCAAGGCCGCTAGGATGGCAGGATGAAGGTCATCACCGAGCCCACCGCGGTGTCATGACCAGAGGCTTTTTGCAGGCGAAGACTATATTTGTCAGGATAAGATGTACTACTTGTCCCCTTTGAAATCCGGTCATTGTGGGATCCCTTCCCGCCAACATTTGGGAAGAGGACCAAGGCCACTATAAATAGGACTTAGCCACTGATACATCTCCAACGTATTTATATTTTTTATTGTTCCATGCTATTATATTACCCGTTTTGGATGTTTATGGGCTTTACTTTACACATTTATATCATTTTTGGGACTAACCTACTAACGGGAGGCCCAGCCCGTATTGCTGTTTTTTTTCCTATTTCAGTATTTCGAAGAAAAGGAATATCAAATGGAGTCCAAACAGAATGAAACCTTCGGGAGCGTGATTTTTGGAACGAACGTGATCCAGAGGACTTGGAGTGCAAGTCAAGGAGCAGCCGAGAAAGCCATGAGGGTGGAGGGCGCGCCCCTATCTCGTGGGCCCCTCGGGCGGCCACCGACCTACTTCTTCCTCCTATATATACCCACGTACCCCGAGAGCATCAAGGGAGCCAACGAAAATCTAATTCCACTTCTGTAACCTTCTGTATCCGCGAGATCCCATCTTGGAACCTTCATCGGTGCTTCGCCGGAGGGGGAATCGACCATGAAGGGCTTCTACATCAACACCGTAGCCCCTTCGATGAGTTGTGAGTAGTTTACCACAAACCTTCAAGTCCATAGTTATTAGATAGATGGCTTCTTCTCTCTTTTTGGATCTCAATACCATGTTCTCCTCGATCTTCTTGGAGATCTATTCGATGTAACTCTTTTTGCGGTGTGTTTGTCAAGATCCGATGAATTGTGGGTTTATGATCAAGTTTATCTCTGAGAAATATTTGAATCTCCTCTGAATTCTTTTATGTATGATTGAGTTATCTTTGCAAGTCTCTTTGAATTATCATTTTGGTTTGGCCTACTAGATTGATCTTTCTTGCAATGGGAGAAGTGCTTAGCTTTTGGTTCAATCTTGCAGTGTCCTTTTCCAGTGACAGCAGGGGCAGCAAGGCACGTATTGTATTGTTTCCATCGAGGATAAAAAGGTGAGGTTTATATCATATTGCATGAGTTTATCCCTCTACATCATGTCATCTTTCTTAATGCGTTACTCCGTTCTTTATGAACTTAATACTCTAGATGCATGCTGGATAGCGGTCGATGTGTGGAGTAATAGTAGTAGAAGCAGGCAGGAGTCGGTCTACTTGTCACGGACGGTATGCCTATATACATGATCATGCCTAGATAATCTCATAATTATTCGCTTTTCTATTAATTGCTCGACAGTAATTTGTTCACCCACCGTAATACTTATGTTATCTTCACAGAAGCTACTAGTGAAACCTATGGCCCACAGGTCTATCTTTTATCATATAAGCTTTCAATCTACTTTTATTTGCATCTTTACTTTTCCAATCTATATGATAAAATACCAAAAATATATTTATCTTATCATACTATCTCTATCAGATCACTTTCGCAAGTGGCCGGGAAGGGATTGACAACCCCTTTATTGCATTGGTTGCGAGTTCTTTGTTTGTTTGTGTAGGTGTGTGGGACTTTTGAGGAGCCTCCTACTGGATTGATACCTTGGTTCTCAAAAACTGAGGGAAGTACTTACGCTACTATTGCTGCATCACCCTTTCCTCTTCAAGGAAAACCAACGCAAGCTCAAGACGTAGCAAGAAGGATTTCTGGCACCGTTGCCGGGGAGGTCTTCGCTCAAGTCAAGACATACCAAGTACCCATCACAAACTCATCTCCCTCGCATTTAAATTATTTGCCATTTGCCTCTCGTTTTCCTCTCCCGCACTTCACCCTTGCCGTTTTATTCACCCTCTCTTTCCTAATCTCATCTCTGTTTTTCGCTTGCCTTTTTCTATTTGCTTGTGTGTTGGATTACTTGTCGCCATGGCGCAAGATAATACTAAATTGTGTGATTTCTCCAATACCAATAATAATGATTTCCTTAGTACTCCAATTGCTCGTCTTAATGATGTTGAGTCTTGGTAAATCAATACTGCTTTGCTGAATCTTGTTACGAAAGATCAATTCGCCGGCCTTCCTAGTGAAGATGCCGCTACCCATCTAAACAACTTTGTTGATTTGTGGGATATGCAAAAGAAGAAAGATACGGACAATGATATTGTTAAATAGAAGTTATTTCCATTTTCCCTTAGAGATCGTGCTAAAGTTTGGTTTTCGTCTTTGCTTAAAAATAGTATTGATTATTGGAACAAGTGCAAAGATGCTTTTATCTCTAAGTATTTTCCTCCCGCTTAGATCATCACTCTTAGGAATGATATTATGAATTTTAAACAACTTGATCATGAGCATGTTGCCCAATCTTGGGAAAGAATGAAATTGATGATTCGCAATCGCCCTACTCATGGTTTGAATTTATGGATGATCATACAAAAAATTTATGCCGGATTGAATTTTGCTTCTAGAAATCTTTTAGATTCGGCCGCGGGAGGCACGTTTATGGAAATTACTTTAGGAGATGCTACAAAACTTCTTGATAATATTATGGCTAATTATTCTCAATGGCACACCGAAAGATCTATTAGTAAAAAAGTGCATGCTATAGAAGAAATTAATGTTTTGAGTGGAACGATGGATGAACTTATGAGATTGTTTGCTACTAAGAGTGCTCCTATTGATCCCAATGATATGCCTTTGTCTACTTTGATTGAGAATAATAATGAATCTATGGATGCGAATTTTGTTGGTAGGAATAGTTTTGAGTAACAATGCTTATAGCGGAAACTTTAATCCTAGACCGTTCCCTAGTAATTCCTCTATTAATTATGGAAATTCCTACAATAATTCTTATGGTAATTTTAATAGGATGCCCTCTGATTTTGAGAATAGTGTGAAATAATTTATGATCTCTCAAAAGAATTTTAATGCCTTGCTTGAAGAAAAATTGCTCAAAGTTGATGATTTGGCTAGGAACATTGATAGACTCTCGCTTGATGTTGATTCATTGAAACTTAGATCTACTTCTCCTAAGCATGATATCAATGAGTCTCTCAAAGCAATGAGAGTGTCCATTTATGAGTGCAAGGAAAGAACCGCTAGATTGCGTGCTAAGAAAGATTGCTTTATAAAAGTGTGTTCTTCTAGTTTCCATGGAAATAATGATCAAGATCTTGAAGTTATTGATGTGTCCCCTATTAGATCTTTGTTTTGCAATATGAATCTTAATAATAATGCGACTGGAGATGAGTCAACTTTAGTTAAAAGGCGTCCCAATGATTCGGAGTTTTTAGATCTTGATGCTAAGTTTGGTAAAAGTGGGATTGGAGAGGTCAAGACTTTAAATAGCATTAAACCCACTATCTTGGATTTCAAGGAATTTGATTATGATAATTTTTCTTTAGAAGGTTGTATTTCCTTGTTGCAATCCGTTGTGAATTCTCCTCATGCTTATAGTCAAAATAAAGCCTTTACCAAACATATTGTTGATGCCTTGATGCAATCTTTTGATGAAAAACTTAATTTGGAAGTTTCTATACCTAGAAAACTTAATGATGAGTGGTAACCTACTATAAAGATTAAAATAAAAGATCATGAGTGTTATGCCTTGTGTGATTTGGGTGCTAGTGTTTCCACGATTCCGAAAACTTTATATGATATTCTAGGTTTGCATGATCTTGATGATTGCTCTTCAAATTTGCACCTTGCAGATTGAACCATTAAAAATCCAATGGGAAGGATCAATGATGTTCTCATTATTGCAAATAGAAATTTGGTGCCCGTAGATTTTATCGTTCTTGATATATAGATTGCCATATTTCTTGCCCTATTATTCTTGGTAGACCTTTCCTTAGAACGATTGGCGCGATTATTGATATGAAGGAAGGGAATAGTAGATTCCAATTTCCATTAAGGAAAGACATGGAGCACTTTCCAAGAAATAAAATTAAATTACCTTATGAATCTATCATGCGAGCTACTTATGGATTGAGTGCCAAAGATGGCACTACTTAGATCTATCCTCGCTTTTATGCCTAGCTAGGGGCGTTAAACGATAGCGATAGTTGGGAGGCAAACCAATTTTATTTGTGATTTTTGTTTTTGTTTCTGTTTAGTAATCAATTGTGTTTTTATGTTTTAATTAGTGTTTGTGAAAAGTAGAACCTATAGGATAACCTATGGTGATAGTTGATTTGATTCTGCTGAAAAACAGAAATTTTGCGCGCGCGAAATTAGTTTTGTTAAATCACAGAAACGTTATTTTGCGTTGATTCTTTTTGCTGTAGATCAATAGGCAAATTTCTCAGGACTTCCTATTTTGGTTGTATTTTTAGAGTTCCATAAGTATTCTTGGGTTACAGATTTCTACAGACTGTTCTGTTTTTGTCAGATTCTGTTTTTCGTGTGTTGTTTGCTTATTTTGATGCATATATGGCTAGTATTAAGTGGTATGAACCATAGAGAACTTGAAATACAGTAGGTTTAACACCAATATAAATAAATAATGAGTTCATTACAGTACCTTATGTGGTGGTTTTTCTTTCTTTCACTAACGGAGCTTATGAGATTTCCTGTTGAGTTTTGTGTTGTGAAGTTTTCAAGTTTTGGGTAAAGATTTGATAGACTATGGAATAAGGAGTGGCAAGAGCCTAAGCTTGGGGATGCCCATGGCACCCCAAGATATTCAAGAATAGCCAAAAGCCTAAGCTTGGGGATGCCCATGGCACCCCAAGATATTCAAGAATAGCCAAAAGCCTAAGCTTGGGGATGCCCCCGTAAGGCATCCCCTCTTTCATCTTCGTTCATTGGTAACTTTACTTGGAGCTATATTTTTATTCGCCACATGATATGTGTTTTGCTTGGAGAGTCTTGTATGATATTAGTATTTGATTTTTAGTTTTACACAATCATCCTTGCTGTACACACCTTTTGGGAGAAGCCCACTTGATTAGAATTTATTAGAATACTCTATGTGCTTCACTTATATCTTTTGAGCTAGATAGTTTTTGCTCTAGTGCTTCACTTATATCTTTTAGAGCACGGCGGTGGTTTTGTAGAAATTGCTAGTCTCTCACACTTCAGTTATAATATTTTGAGAGTCTCTTAGAACAGCATGGTATTTTCTATGGTTATAAAATTGGTCCTAGAATGGTAGGCATCCAAGTTGGGTATAATAAAAACTATCATAGGAACTGAATTGGATGCTATGATCAATTTGATACTTGATAATTGTTTTGAGATATGGAGGTAGTGATATTAAAGTCATGCTAGTTGGGTGATTATGAATTTAAAGAATGATTGTGTTGAGGTTAGCAAGTCCCGTAGCATGCATGTATGGTTAAAGTTGTGTAACAAATTTGAAACATGAGGTGTCCTTGGATTGTGCATCCTTATGAGTGGCGGCTGGGGACGAGCGATGATCTTTTCCTACCAATCTATCCTGCTAGGAGCATGCGCGTAGAGCTTGGTTTTTGATGACTTGTAGATTTTTGCAATAATATGAGTTCTTTTGACTAATGTTGAGTCCATGGATTATACACACTTTTATCTTTCCATCATTGCTAGCCTCTTCGGTACCGTGCATTACCCTTTCTCACCTTGACAGTTGGTGCAAACTTCGCCGGTGCATCCAAACCGTGTGATACGATACGCTCTATCACACATAAACCTCCTTATATCTTCCTCAAAACAGCCACCATACCTACCTATTATGGCATTTCCATAGCCATTCCGAGATATATTGCCATGCAACTTTCCACTGTTCCATTTATCATCATGACACGCATTACTATTGTCATATTTCCATTGCATGATCATGTAGTTGACATCATATTTGTGGCAAGGCCACTTTGCATAATTTTTCATACATGTCACTCTTGATTCATTTCCCATCCCGGTACACCGTCGGAGGCATTCATATATAGAGTCATATCTTGTTCTAGTTTTGTTGTAATTCATAAGTTGTAAATCAATAAAAGTGTGATGATCATCATTATTAGAGCATTGTCGCCAAAACAAAGAAAAAAGGCCAAAGAAAAAAAAGGCCAAAAGAAAAAAAGAAAGGCCCAAAAAAAAGAAAAAAAGAAAGAAAAAAATAAAGAAAAAAAGAAAATAAATAAAAAGGGGGCAATGTTACTATCTCTTTTCCACACTTGTGCTTCAAAGTAGAACCATGTTCTTCATATAGCGAGTCTCATATGCCGTCACTTTCATATACTAGTGGGAATTTTTCATTATAGAACTTGGCTTGTATATTCCTACGATGGGCTTCCTCAAAATGCCCTAGGTCTTCATGAGCAAGCAAGTTTGATGCACACCCACTAGTTTTCTTTTGTTGAGCTTTCATACATTTATAGCTCTAGTGCATCCGTTGCATGGCAATCCCTACTCCTCATGTTGACATCAATTGATGGCCATCTCCATAGCCCATTGATTATCTTCGTCAATGTGAGACTTTGTCTTTTTTTGTCTTCTCCACAAAATCCCCATCATTATATTCTATTCCACCCATAGTGCTATATCCATGGCTCACGCTCATGTATTGCGTGAAAGTTGAAAAAGTTTGAGATTATTTAAGTACGAAACAATTTCTTGGCTTGTCATCGGGGGTCTATAATTTGGGAGCATTTTTGTGTGACGAAAATGAAGCATAGCCTAACTATATGATTTTGTAGGGATGAACTTTCTTTAGCCATGTTATTTTGAGAAGACATGATTGCTTTGATTAGTATGCTTGAAGTATTACTATTTCTTATGTCAATATGAACTTTTATTTTGAATCATTTGGATCTGAACATTCATGCCACAATAAAGAAAATTACATTGAGATTTATGCTAGGTAGCATTCCACATCAAAAATTCTGTTTTTATCATTTACCTACTCGAGGACGAGCAGGAAATAAGCTTGGGGATGCTTGATACGTCTCCAACGTATCTATAATTTTTTATTGTTCCATGCTATTATATTACCCATTTTGGATGTTTATGGGCTTTACTTTACACATTTATATCATTTTTGGGACTAACCTACTAACCGGAGGCCCAACCCGCATTGCTGTTTTTTTGCCTATTTCAGTATTTCGAAGAAAAGGAATATCAAACGGAATCCAAACGGAATGAAACCTTCGGGAGCGTGATTTTTGGAATGAACGTGATCAAGAGGACTTGGAGTGCAAGTCAAGAAGAAGCCGAGGCGGCCACGATGGTGGAGGGTGCGCCCCCTATCTCGTGGGCCCCTCGGGCGGCCATAGACCTACTTCTTCCTCCTATATATACCCACGTACCCCGAGAACATCAAGGGAGCCAATGAAAACCTTATTCCACCGCAATAACCTTCTGTATCCGCGAGATCCCATCTTGGAGCCTTCACCGGCGCTCCGCTGGAGGGGGATTCGACCACGGAGGGCTTCTACATCAACACCATAGCCCCTCCGGTGAGTTGTGAGTAGTTTACCATAGATCTTCGGGTCCATAGTTATTAGCTAGCTGGCTTCTTCTCTCTTTTTGGATCTCAATACCATGTTCTCCTTGATCTTCTTGGAGATCTATTCGATGTAACTCTTTTTGCGGTGTGTTTGTCGAGATCCGATGAATTGTGGTTTTATGATCAAGTTTATGTATGAGAAATATTTGAATCTCCTCTGAATTCTGTTATGTATGATTGAGTTATCTTTGCAAGTCTCTTCGAATTATGAGTTTGGTTTGGCCTACTAGATTGATCTTTCTTGCAATGGGAGAAGTGCGTAGCTTTGGGTTCAATCTTGCGGTGTCCTTTTCCAGTGACAGCAGGGGCATCAAGGCACGTATTGTATTGTTGCCATCGAGGATAAAAAGATGGGGTTTGTATCATATTGCATGAGTTTATCCCTCTACATCATGTCATCTTTCTTAATGCATTACTCCATTCTTTATGAACTTAATACTTTAGATGCATGCTGGATAGATGTCGAAGTGTGGAGTAATAGTAGTAGATGCAGGAAGGAGTCGGTCTAGTTGTCACGGACGTGATGCCTATATACATGATCATGCCTAGATAATCTCATAGTTATTCGCTTTTCTA
This sequence comes from Triticum dicoccoides, assembly GCF_002162155.2. Lineage (NCBI taxonomy): Eukaryota > Viridiplantae > Streptophyta > Magnoliopsida > Poales > Poaceae > Triticum > Triticum dicoccoides. Next base: position 514,286,248 of record NC_041391.1, read on the forward strand.
TCAATTGCTCGACAGTAATTTGTTCACCCACCGTAATACTTATGCTATCTTGAGAGAAACCACTAGTGAAACCTATGGCCCCCGGGTCTATCTTTTATCATATAAGCTTTCAATCTACTTTTATTTTCATCTTTACTTTTCCAATCTATATTATAAAATACCAAAAATATATTTATCTTATCATACTATCTCTATCAGTTCTCACTTTCGCAAGTGGTCGTGAAGGGATTGACAACCCCTTTATTGTGTTGGTTGTGAGTTCTTTGTTTGTTTGTGTAGGTGTGTGGGACTTTTGAGGAGCCTCCTACTGGATTGATACCTTGGTTCTCAAAAACTGAGGGAAATACTTACGCTACTATTGCTGCATCACCCTTTCCTCTTCAAGGAAACCCAACGCAAGCTGAAGACGTAGCAGCAACCACCATAGAGGGGGATTGGATCCATTCTCACGCGACCACCACACCAGCTCTCTTAAGCTCAAGAACATCTCACCTCTTGACGCCAGTTTATCCACTGTACTAGTTCACCCTCAGCCCTCCCAGCCAATCCACCAAAATGCTGGAGTAGGGTATTACACCGCAAGGTGGCCCGAACCAGGATAAAATGTTGTGTCCCTTTGTCTCTTCAAGCTCGACGCGCTAGGCATAAGAGAATCGCAAGTAGGAAAATTGGGTAGGTTGAGATCTCCACACGCACCCCAGAGTTTGAACCTCTCTAGGGTTTGTGGAACCCGTAATCCGACATTTGGCGCGACAGGTAGGGGTGCGTCAAATCTTCTTTTTCGTTGATCGGTCCACCGCCACTCCGACACCTCCATGGCCGATGCCCATAGGGTGCATGTCGAGCACTGGGTGGTTCGGGCCTCCATGATGACGCCCGCCGACAAGGAGGATCTCCACTCCGCCCTGCTCGCGGCCCGCACTCTGCCTGGGGCGACCGGCCGCGGGGGGTGCGGGGTGCAGCCTTCCCCACTGGCGCCGCACCACAACCGCGCCGCCGCGCGATCTACATACTACGCTGCAGCAACCGCGCCACACATGCACTGGGAATAGGCAAACATGCGGGCCGCGGTCATCGTGGCTCGAGAGCTCCTAAGGTGCAGGCTGCTGGAAAGCGGCCATGACGCCCTCCTAGAACGGGTCGCCGAGATGATGGATGCGGTGTGCAGGGGTGACGCGCGATTCTGCACCCTGCCCACATTGCAGGCGATGGTAGGGGCGTGCGCCCGTCCCCGACACAACCTCGCGCCCCCCTCCGAGGGCCCCCGAAGAGTCTCTCGACGCCGGCCAGCTTCGAGGAGCAGCCCACACCCCTCCGAACGTGCCACTTAGCATGGAGCTGCTCCGGGCGACATCACCAGGGGCCGCGCTGGAGCGCCGGCCCCTGGGTGGCAGGATCAGAGGGCGACTTAAGGGGGCGGGAACATGAGGCAGTCGGGCGGCGTTTTTGGTGCGGCCAGCCTAGAAGCCTACATCCTCGTCACGATGGATCCAAGGCACGCACTGGGAGAGGGCCCCAGCCGATCCTCCAGGCCAGGCTAGGCGCTAGACATACACGAGGCCGAGCTATCCTTTGAGCCACCACCGAGCCCTGCCAACATCTCCAACATCGACGACCTCTGGGTACAGCTAACGCCGCAGGGGCACACTTATGCTGACCATGGATCGCAGGTGAACCAGGGCGCAGCTACCACCAGGACTCTCAGGACGGCGGATCCCCCACAAGAGCGCGAAGGACATTGGGAACAACGCGAGGGAAGCCCAGCGGCAAGGCCTTGCTCGCGCTACGCGGAGCAGGGTCCTGCCTGGAGGTGGGTTCCCCGCCGGGGAACGCACCGGCGAGCCCTTCTCCTCGGCGGGGGGCCTACAGTCGACGAGGATGCCGCCAGCGTCCCCCTTGCCCCTTGGTCTTGTCCTGGTTTCTGGTCTCCCCAACGGTGGTCGGGGGCGGTGCACGACGGGGTCCTCGTCAGGCGACATGAAGCAAGGCTCCAGCCTGTGAAGGTCTCCGCTTGTGACACTCTCACGTAATAATGAGTGGGGCTGTACACGCCCCGAAGTCTCCTGAGCGCCGCCTTGGGGCATCACGGGGGCTCCCGCCCACGTCCTAGTGGAAGCACCATGCTCCGTGCTGGCCGTCGACACTGTCCCCAATGACTATGCCCAGCCAGTGGAAGCACTTAGCTCCGCGCTGGTGAGAAGACTTGAAGACTAGCTAGGCGCCGGACGCGGCCATTTGCTTTTGCCTCCTTTTTGCACTTGTTCGTCGGCTTCTTGAAGCAGTTTGGTTTTCGTGCGTTTATAAAAATGGGGGGAGTTTTATCGTCTTGCGTTGATCTCTTTCCTTTAGTTCTTGCGTCTTTCTGAAGCTCGTGACTGTTGCCCTGCCCTCAAGCGCCCGCGAGCGGGGATGGGTATGGTGTGCGTGCTGGATTGATCGTCCCCCCCCCCTCCCGGGGGCTCAAGGGTGCGGCCGCCACGTGCGCCCACCTCACCACAATCTGGTAGCTGGTTCCTCGCAAGGCACTCTAGGACAGGCCAGCAGGCCCCTTTGGAGGCTCAGAACCTCGCAAGCCCGCGGCAGGCTAACCTCAAGAGAAGAAGCTCCGCTACGACACCACGCCTCACTCGAGACCCATGGAACCAAAGATAATTCATAACAACTACCCCGCTTGGGAGCCCGCAGCCTCGCAGGGTCGCGCTATGGGCACTACTTCAAAAGCATTTCATAGTTTCGTACATCATAAGCCCCCCCTACTCAAAATGCTCTCACGAGGATGCGTTCAAGTTTTTGTCATACAGGTCAAAGCGGAAAGAAACATGGGCCTAGTTGGGTGCACCTTCCTCATCACCACCGTCCGTGCTGCTTGCGTCGTGGCGGCCGCCCTCCTCATCATCTCTACCCGCGCTGTCTTCTTCAGCCGCAATCACGACCGTGTCGTCCTCCGGAGCAAATTCCGCTACCAGGGCATCCACATGGTCGTCCACCCACCCTGCCAGGTTGTCCTGAATAACCAAGGGCACGAGGGCTAACACAACATCGAAGTCAAAGTGAGGATCGCGGTTGAGGAGTTGGCTGAAGACACGTGAGAATGCGCGTCCAAGAAGACCCCGGCTCCACTCCGCTACAAGCTCTCGAGTCTAACAGCCTGGTTTTTGCCCCCTCTTCTTTGCCTGATTTTTCAGTTGGTTTGAATTTGAGTTTGGAGTTTGTGAATCTCTTCATTTGGACTTAACCACTTGGGTACTCCTTGACTTTCACCCAAGTGCTCCATCTCCATCTCAAATCATCACTACATCTCTGGTTCATCTCAAAATATCATTTGGAATATTTTTCTTTAATGAAAAATATTTATTTTCCCTCCTAAACCCTAGCTAGCTCAATGTGTTCCAAAGAAACCCCCATTTTTCTTGCCCATAAAATTCTGAGAAAAATCCCAATTATTCTTTGATACCTAGGGCACCTTTCTGAGCAAAAATATTTCATCACTTTTTGGAATATTTTGGCTATAGAAAATATTTTCATTTCTGGACAGAAATGGTAGTTTCTACAGCAAGTACCATTTTACTTGCTCCATTGTAGCTGGTTTTTCTTGTGCATCTTCACCTTAGTAAATGTTGGCTAGCCTCCAAAGCCCAGCCCTCAACTCCCAGTGGTTTGACCATAGTAAACCTCCAAAGTTATTGTCCAAAAACTTACCTTGAGTGTAAACTCATTTCTACTGCACCTGGACAAAACCCAAGCGTGGTAACACTCAAAACTACCACGGTCAACACGCCAGACATGAAGTTTGGGCTTAGGTCGGCCTGATGTCATAGTTCACATGGTGATCACATTCGTCCAGGCATGCTGGCATGCAAAACACACGCTCTGAGTGCCGCCAAGTGCTTTGTTTCGCGCGTGCTCGCTGCCCAGCCTACCCGAGCATGCCAAACCGCGCCACCATCATCGTCTCTACTCACTTAACTCCCCCTGGCACTCGCCGACGCCGAAGCTCGCCGCAGTGAGCACAGGCACAGTCCGGCCAACGCCATACTGTGCGGTGCATTGTGCTCATCGTCTTCCTCTCTCCCCTCTGCTTGTCCCCGTTCGCCAACAGTCCCCGCGTGAGCTCCGTCTTCTTCCCCCTTGCTCACTGACCTCGTTCGTCATCGGGCGCCATGGACAGGTGTCCACCGGCAGAGCCCGAACCCTCCTTGCCACTCACCTATAAATAGGACCACCCTCAGCCTCCTCGAGCACCTCACTCCACTCCCACGCACTCCTCTAGCTCATAGAAATCCGTAGCCCGGCCGGGCAGGCCACGTGCCGCCATCCCCTCGAGCTCGCCGGCAATCCCCTCGGGTCGTCCCCGCAGCTCCAGCCCCTCCTAGGCCAGGGCAACCCTTCTAGGGCCTCCGCCACTCTCTGGTGGTGTCGTTCCAGCTGGTTGGAGCCCCTGGAGTCGGCCCTAGTCACCGTCGTCTTCATCTCCAGCGATCGCTGCTCTTTGCCTCCGCTGGAGAGGCCGATTCTGGCGCCGTCCGACCACCCCTAGACACTCTACGGGTATGGGCAGGTGCGCCTCCGTCTCCTCTCTCGATCCCCCCTCTCGTTTTGTCCCAAGAGCCCTCGCCGTCGGCGTGCGCTCCGGCAATGCCTCGCCGCTCCCTGTTTCCCTCTCCCCCTCCACCTCACCTGACTAGCGGGGGCCGCTAGTCAGCCACGTTGTATGCGCGCGAATCGGTACGAGTGGTGGCGCCCTGGGCTTTTATGCCTTCGACATCACACCCCCCAGTCTGTTTAATTATTATTCAAATTTCATTTAAATCCAAAGAACTTCAAATGGCCAAAACTTTTTAACCATAAGTCCAAATGCATTGATAATTTTTGCATTGTATTCTTTGTCCAAAAATCTAGCAGCTCACCAAAGATGGGATTTTCCCCTGCTGTCTAGATTTTCTGGTGAATTTCAGAATGTTTCTTGATGATTTCTTTTTGTGTTATTAATTATTTTCAGAAGGTTAGGCTTGTCTTGAGGATCACCAGGAGGATTGTGAACCTCATCTGCACTAAGGCAAGCCATAGCAACATTTTCATAGTGCCACTACAATATTTGTGATTTTCTACAGGAACAAATGATTATCCATGCATTCAAATTATTATTATGTTAATTATATTCTGTTAGATGCTTGTTAAAGTGAATATGCTTGAGTTACAGAAAGTTTGAAGTGAACTTAGTTGGTAAACTAGCAAGGATTTAGTTTTTGGGTGATGGAAGAATAATATGGCTATGGATATGAATAATTAGTGAAGTTATTTTATTGCATGGTTAAAAATGATAAATTTGCTAGAAAATATTCTGGTTGAAGTGAGGCTTAATCTTAACCAGAGAAGTATCATGAGTTGTTGATGCTCAGGGTGAGCGTAGTTGACTCAGTCATTTCCGTTGATATGTGACGCATATGTTGGTGATGCATGTCATGGCATTATGACGCTGGTTGTTTTCACTTTAAGTTGAACCTGATAATAACTCAACTTGAATATGTTGTTGACCGGGTCATGGTGCCACTGAATCGAGTCTTTCCCAGTGAAACCACATTTTTCGGGTCATGGGACGACCTTTATTTGTTTCATTGTCATGCCTCTGGTCGGTGCCTCCAACTAGGGAAGGTTATGGGCATGCTGTACCCTGGCCCGGTAAGCAGGCATAACCTTGTGTGCCCGTTGTTAAGTTTTTCATACCGGGTCCCCGTGTGGGATCGTTTGGCCACGACGGTGGTCGTTGTGTCTTTGGTAGACACGGTACCACCCAGGACTAGCCTGATGGGGAGTGAGTCGGATTAGCCGGGAGAGTGTCATGCCAATGGAGGGGTTTCGTCGGAATGCCATTGGTCCACCCGAATGGGAGTGCGAGGCCATGGGTTCTATGGTGTGGGTCCAGTGCGTTACCTCTGCAGAGTGTATTAATCTATCGATGGCCGAGTCCACGGTTAAGGACATGCTCGAAAGTAGGTCACACCATGGGTCAACAGTTAATAAATCTTGCACACTAAGTTTGAAGTTTGCATTGTGTTGGTGGCGGGAAGGCCATCTTGTTGATTTTGACTAGATGTTGGTCGTGGTTGTTATCGCCGTAAGGATCATGGGCCAAATATTGGTCGTGGTTGTGATCGCCGTAAGGATCACAGTTTGTGGCCAAATATTGGTCGTGGTTGTGATCACCGTAAGGATCATGAGATGTCTCTGGGTTGGCACGTTTGTGATCCAGGAGCAATCACGTTTGGTAAGCCAGCCTGAGGGACGATTATCACAAGAGCATGGTCACAACATGTTGGATATATAGATTGTTGCATTGTTATAAATTGGTTAATTGTCATGATATTGTTTGTAATTATGTTTATGCTTGTTGTGAGATTGCAAGTACATTCAATGTACTTACCTGGCGTGTCATGCCAGATTTCAGGAAAGTCCCGTTGGAAAGGAGTACTGTCCAGTCTAGATCGTGTCCACATCGGTGTCCCAGTGCTATGGAGATCCGCTACGACGTTATTCTTCTGCCGTGTAGTTGTCGTGATCGAGGCCCCTTTATGTTCACTAAATAATGTACCTATTGTTCAGCCGCACTGTGTGTGCTGCTTGGCCTCGGCAGCTGTGGTAATATAAGATCTGATCCGCTAGTATCAATAAAGCGGTTGTTTTCTGTACCAAGATGTTGTGTGTTGCCAGAAGACAAGGTCGCTGGGCTGGGAATGCATGGTAAACCGGTTGCTCTGAGCCAGGGTGCCACAACGCTTGGTCTCAGAGCCGCGCTGACTATAGGCCACGCTAGACTACGATGTGTTAATTGGACGCTAGATACGAGTTGTAGTTGAGTGCCGGTAGCATTTGTAGCTGGTTGTTGCATTGCATGCACTGATTTTGTTTTTATGCTAACCTGCTAATAGTTGTGAGTGTAGATGGCGCCGGTGCCGTATCCGTGCCAGTTGCAGCTGATGCCGTTCACATCGCCGCATCTCCTTCGTAACGTGTGGCGTCGGCTGTACCCCCTCGGTGATGACCCACCCTATCATGTGTACCAGGAGCGTCTATCTGACTCAATGTATGAGTATCACGCAGTGGTTACTCTGCGCACCAGTTCCGATTCCAGCACTTACACTCGTACCTCTCGGAGCGGTTACGCTTCTACCGCTTCTCAGGCTGTCCAGTTTGCTACATTTGAGGTCCTTGTTGAGCTTCGCTACAACGAGGTCCGTATGCATAACCACCCAGGTTTCTTCTACTATCCTTCTCTGCACGATAATGGTCGTGTTCGTTTCCCTATCATTGATCCGGAGTCTGATAGTGTTGCTAGCCACCTTTCTTGGTATATCACTTCTAGCTATCTTATGATCCATGAGCTGGCTCGAGAGCTGAGTCGTGCCTGTACTACTTTAGCCTCTACTAGATCAGTCTCTGCTCCATCATCTCTGGGATTTACTCGCTATATTCCAGCTAGTTCTAGTTCCCCTGTTTCACCGGTTACTCCTCGGAGTAGCTCGGGCACCACGACAGTGAGTCTGCTTAGTGCTCCTGCTGAGTGGATTTCACTTCTCGCCACACCTGTAGCCCCGATGCTTCACCCTACACCTACCCTAGAGGGAGAGCCCTTGAGGCAGCGTCGTCGTGTCACTTTTAACCCGGAGGTCTCAGTTAACCATGTTAGTTCAGGATCCGAGTCCGCTTCAGGAGAGGACCCCGCAGCACTAGCAGAGCAGTAGAGCTTCCGAGTATCCGCAGTCGTTAGGATGGTGTACGGATGTTGTCGTACGAGTCATGATATTTTGTTTCATGTATGAGAGTAGTTGAACATGTCATGTTGTTATCTTTCATGTATGAGTCTATTTATAATTATGTTGGAACTCTATTTTATTCGCCGCATTTTCTTCGTCTTTTTGGTTGTTCTTGGGCTTTTATTGCTGGCTTTCCCCCAATTTATCTTGAATGCTTCTCATCTCGGTTGCGTTGCCTTGGGAAAAATCACAATAGGATGACGCAGGGAGGCTGCAGTAGCAAAGTACATGAGGGTTCTCCTGTTCGTCGTTCCGTATGACAAGCAGGACACTCACCCGAGCCGTACGTTCCACCACCGCCTACACCACAAGATCCGCCCTCCACCGAGCAAATTCTGCGTATGTTTGAGTAAAGACGGAATAATGATCTGATTCAAATATTAAGAAGTGTTCAAGTTGTGGTTGGACAGAATGGGAATCAGCCCGGTCATCACTCCAAGTTGTCAGATTTTCAAAGGACCAAGCCTCCCAGTTTCAGTCAGGCTATTGACCCCTTGGATGCAGATGATTGGTTGCAAACTATGGAGAAGAAACTTGAGATTGCTCGTACTGAAGAAGGAGATAAGGTTCCATTTGCAACTCATTATCTTGAAGGCGCTGCTACCATATGGTAGGAAAATGAAAGAGCCATGTGGTCTGTTGATGAAGAAGTCACCTGGTCAAGATTTAAGGAACGATTCTGGAAATATCATATCCCTACGGGAATTATGAAGACTAAGCAGCGTGAATTTCTCGTGCTCCTCCAAGGAAATCAGTCTGTGGGTGAATATACGCAAAAATTCAATCATCTTTCACGTTACTCCCTATGAGACGTGGCCACTGAAGAAAGAAAGATTGACTGATTTCTTGGTGGATTAAACCCGCAACTCAGGTGTACTCTCAGTATGTTCGATTTCCCAAACTTCCAAACCCTGGTGAACAAGGCTTTCATTGCTGAACGGGAGCACAAGCTTGTATCAGATAATAGGTCTACCAACAATGATCACAAGTTGTCGTGGAAATATCACGTCAGATGTCCTTGTCAAAGGACTTAGTCATGGAGCCATCGCGACGGGTTAGCTTAAAGGGGTTAAACAAGACAAAGGACACGAGAGTTTTATACTAGTTCGGCCCCTTACGATGAAGGTAAAAGCCCACGTCTAGTTGTGATGGAATTGATTGGGTTTCAATGACCAGGGAGCGAATATGCTTTGCCTGAGTCTCGAGTTGTTGTTTCTTGTCCCTGAACCGCCGCCGGGTCGTCCCTATATATACACAGGTTGATGCCCAGCCGGTTTACGGAGTCCCGAGGCCGGCTCATACAAGTGTCGGGCTCGGTCTCTGCTTTCCTAACTTACAATACAAGTTATACCACTATGGTGGTTTACAGCTATGGGCCCTAATCCGCCTTTGGGCTCTGCGCCTCTAAGCTTCATCAGTAAAGCGCCATATTCTTGGTCTTCATGGGCTTCAATATAGTCTAGGGTGAGCCGGCCCCTCCTGGGTGGTTTATATTTGGTAGTTATATCCCCCACATTAGGCCCCAGATTGATTTGAACCAGTTAATGTCAATCTTCAACAATTAGAAAAATTCTGTGAACATCTTCTTACATTTCTTGTAAACCGCCTTGATGTCTTCTCCTGTAAACTTTGTTAAACCGCCATAACATCATCTTCCGAATATTGCAGCGAATCATCGTGATGTCATCTCTGTATAAAAAGATTCCCTTTGTTTAATTAATTCCAGTAAAATGAGGCGACAGTTGCGCCCCTTGTCGCTTCAGGCTCCTCGATTCTCGCGCCTACCACTTATCCCATTGTCTTTATAAATAAGGCTGGGGGTCTTTCCATTTTTCCTCCTTGCCTCTCGTCTTCCTCCTCGCGACCCGAAGAGCTCAAGCACCGCCGCCGCCGTCAACTCTAGAATCTGCACCGACTAGGCCGCTGCATCACCCTGTTCGTACCAGAGATCCTGCGATACTCTTCCACCGCTGCGTGGTCCTGGTAAGTACTCCCTTCCTTAACCCTAGATCTCCATTAGGGCTTCATGTTCATCTGTGTTCGTCGATGTTCATCAGTGCTTCTCCACTTTTCCTCTTGGCCTCTTACTGTATTTTAGCTAGATCTGATAGTTTCTATCTGTTGCTAGATCCATAACTTCAATCTGCCATACTGCAGCATCTTGCTGTTCCTGGGTAAACCCCATCTGGACCTTCTCTGTTCTGCTTAACGCCATTGTAGGACTCAGAATATTTCCTTTACTGAACCACGGTAGATCCAAAATTATATCACCATTTTGTGAAACTTGTTTCTGCAACACTTAGTGAATTTCAGCTCTGCTACTTCTAGTATAGGCGGTTTAACTTGTAGAAAATCATAATCCGCCTGGTACCATTAGCCCTCAATTAAACTGTCATCCTGACTTTGAATAGAAATGGACGGTTTAACATGTATAACTACCCGGTTTAACTTTGGTTTGTATGCATCAACCTTGAATCGTAAATTATCCTTCGTACTTTTTCAATTTACCTTCCAACATGACCAAGCAATTCACAGCGTGCAACTGCGTTCCTTCCCGGATCACAGAAATGCAGCTCAATGGATATGTTTTGACTGGCGCTTTGGCAAAGAAATATGTCCTCCATTGGCGAGTTCCTGGCCCTGAGTGCCCTCAGTATCTCAAGACGGGGAAGTGATTGTGTTCATGCAGCATCTAGACTGGGGTTTTAGCCCGCCCGGTTCAAAGTTTTTCCGGGATGTACTTGCTAGCTTCCAGCTCCATCCTAAGGATATTGGACCAAACTCTGTGTCCAATATATGCAATTTTCAAGTGTTCTGCAAAGTGTACCTTCAGGAAGAACCAACTATTGAGCTCTTTAGAGTTTTTTCCTACTTAAACCGCCAAACCAAATTCTCTGACGGCCCCAACACTGAACTTGGAGGCGTGTCAATTTAGAAGAGGAAGGAAGTCAATTTTCCTCATGCCAAACACCACAGCCATCCGAAAGACTGGAATCAAACATGGTTTTACTGTCAGAATACTACTCCTGCTGATGAAAACCCTCTGCCGGGTTACCGTGCTCACCGGCTCAGCAACGGCCATCCTCTACCACCACGGCTCACAGCCAAAGAACGACAAGCTTATGCACCTCAACTTGCTAAGCTCTGGGCCTTTCTAGCAAATGGCTTAACCGGCATTGACCTCGTTTGATGCTGGGTTTCATGGGGTATTCTTCCCTTAAGCCGCCGCTCTAGTTTGATGCATGAATATACCGGAAACGTCAAAGACCTCAATGGTATCATGAGATAGAAATGACTGATGAGGAAGTCACTAAGTCCGTGAAGAGGATGCTGGATGAACCGATAGCTCAATGCAGCAAGACCGGATTGGCCCCTTTTTACACCTCCAACAAACCGCGAGCAGTAAGAAGTTTACCTTTTCTACCTTTATTGATCCATCTCCGCTTTAACATTGTTCTGATAAACCTTTGTTTGATTTTGCAGGCCAAAGATTCTTTCTGGAAGAGAAAAGCTTCAGACAAACCGGTGAGGGCTCCTTGTGCAAAAAGCAAAGTCATAAAGAAAGCATCCAAGAAGAAAACCGCCGAATCCTCTGATCCGCCCAAAGATGTTGATGAGTCGGATCCAGAGGTAGAACTTGACTCCCTTGGTTCATTTTTCATACACCTTATTGACAATGACTATTCCCAGGATGATGCGGAGGCCAGTCGTGCGGACCATGTAGAGGTAATCTCTCTTTCCTCCTATTTAGATCTTGTGCCGGTTCAAAGATTTCACCGTGCAGTTCGGAAAGTAAAATACTCTCACCCTCTTGCTCAGTTGGATCCACAATTTTCTTTGAAGACACAGCAAACTGAAGGTCGTCGCACAACCCGGCACAGTGGCCAGCAAGTCACTTCTTCCGGTTTACCGGATACACCAACCCGGAAGCGTCGTCCAGAGGTTTCTTGTTCTCCCAAAAAATCTTATTCCTTGAAGGGTTGCTTCCGATGCCCCCTTAATCCGTCTGATTCAAATTATCAGGTGACTTCTAACTCTTCATCTGGCGATTCATCAACCACCCAAATGCCTCCCCTCAAGACCGTCCCTGGGTAAGTATACTGGCTTTAACTTTGTTTTCTTGCGCTGGTTTACCAATTGACCTCTTGTTTTAATATTACAGCCAAAGCCCGTCTGAGCAAGAAAGCAAAAACCAATGTCCCTACTAAAGAGGTTTAACCGGACAGAACTTCAGAAGGCGCTAATAGACATGCTGACATCACCATTGATGATCATGTACCCCAAAGTCAGGATACCTATGTTGAACTGCCAGAAGTCAACCCGGCCAGTCCGCATGTTGATCCTCCAAGCCCAGCCAGGGGCGAAGATGTGCCAAGACCAGCCAGGGATACTGTCAATCCGCCAACCCCATCAAAAGGTGGCAATGATGATGTTGTTATCACTGGTATCGGTCACACTATCCCTGGCAACCTAGTTGCTTTGTCAAAGCATACTGCTAAGGAGGAATTTGGCGCTATGGGCAAGGGGAAAGGGAAGACAGATTTATCCAGCTTCATTAACCTTAGCGCCGAGGAGCTCCATTTCGGATTGTTAAACCGCCTATACACAAGCCGGGATTATGAGGCCGGTTTGGTCAACTTAATGAAGGAACGCTATGAGGTAATCTTCAAAACACTTGAAATTTGCTTGTTCTGTATTCTAATTCCATTGTAGCCCCCAAGGGCCGGTTTATCTCTTGAAGACAAACCGGGACTTCTAAGATCAAGAACGCTTCAACTGAGTAGTCCCCAAGGGCCGCTTTATCTTAGCAAGATGAACTGTGACTTTTTGTTAAACCTTTTGTCTTTATGAACTGCCTCCACATTTGATTTGACTGATCAATTAGGCTTTAGCCCCCAAGTGCCAAGCTTAATACTTGTATTGAACCTTGGGACTTTAAAATATCCGTTTTAAGAAGCAATCCACATTAGCCCCCAAGTGCCAAGTGTATAACTTGTTATGTGCTTGGGACTTTGATAGAAATATTAACAGCTTCAGCATCTGATTTTTGCAGACCGATATAAATACCAAGGAATCTCAAATTGTCGATCTTCAAGAAAACATCAAGTCCCAGCAATAAGAGACCTCTAAAGCCAAGGAGGAGCTAAAGGGCGCTTTAACAACAATGGAACAGTTGAAGGATGGCTTCAAAAATGAGCGCACCAACTGGTAAACTGAGAAGGCCGCTTTGTTGAAGCGGGCTGAAGACGCCGAAGCAGCTCTTAAACCGGTGGCGGAAGAGCTGACTGGGCTAAAACATCAAGTAAATGCTATGACCTCTGCAATTTTTGGTAAGTACTTTGTAATAGCATGCGCTGAAGCATCTTCAACTCTGCTAGTTTAACCTGAAATTCTTAAAACGTTGCAGGTAATCGCATTGCTCATCTGGGCCTAGATATGCGGATGAAGTTGAAGGCAGCCTACACATTGACTGAGCAACTGTACACTGGTGCCCAACGAGTTATATGTGCAGCCTCATATAACAAACCGGCACCAACGCTGATCAAAGATACACTAGCCAAATTGTCGATGACACCAGCACAGATAGAAGAAATGAAGAGATCTGCTGCCAGGGTTGGCGCTTTGTTAGCACTGACTCATGCCAAATCATGGATAGCTGACCTGGATCCAGTTGATATCGCCAAGGGCTATCTGGATGAACAAGAAAATGGATCAACATTTGATAACGAAGCCCTCAAAGCCTTGACCAAGGAGATGCGTCCAGTAGCAAGTCAATTGGCCGAAGAGGTGAACTTGGATGCTCATCGGTCCTTCTATGATGCCAACAACAATCGAGTTGACACTGCTGTGAAAAAAGTACAAAATCTTATTCCGCCAATTCGTAAGCACACTTATGCCCCTGACATTGAACCGTCGAATCTTATAAGTGAAGAGGCAATCTTTCAAGCTATAACCCGGATTGACTGGACCACCGTTGACCTCCAGCCACTGGGTGGGGAGGAGGAGGTTCAACCGACGCCTGAGGATCCATCAACCTCACGTCAACCTGGCGATGAGTCTTAATCCGGCAATCTGGTTATGTCATAGACTTTATTCTGTGTAAAAACAATCATTATTTTGGGCCTCAAAGTGCCTTGTAATAGGCTAGTTAAAATACTTTGATCTGCGGCACTAATGCATGACTTTGTTGATCCGCCATGATATTTGCTATGCTTGATTATACTTTGATAATTTCATGCGATCCTGATGGCTGCATAAAAAAGAATTGTCCGGGCGGTTTACCGCCGGACGGGTCATAATGCCTAAGACAAAGCCTGGTTAATTACCAAGGCTGAATAAATATTAAAATATGAAATAGATCATACCTGTGATATTAAATCACTTAGTTGGTTTACCAACTTTGATTGCAGTAAGGGTGAAAACCCTCTTGAGTATTGATAACTCCCACCATGCAGTGCTGGTGTGTAATAAGTCATGCCGGGTTACGATGAACACCAGATGATCAAACTGGCGACATGTAGTCAAAGCCAGACCGGGTTTTGTAACACCGGTTTGATAATGAATATGGTCAGACAACTTGTAGTTGAAAGCCAAGCTGGGTTAACAAACACCGGGTTATTATGACGAATGAAAAGCCATACCGGGTCAACTAACACCGGTTTAACATAAATTTTAACTGAGGGGAAAAACTTGGCAAAAAGCAAAATAAAAAGCATGTAGTCGAGGCTTTTCAAGGGCTGCCAGGCCCAAATTCGAGGCTTTTCATGGGATGCCAGGCCGCTGAGTTAAACCATTTTGCAAAGCCTTTTAAGGTGGACCTCCAACTAACCAATCGTCATTTTAACTTTGACAAGTTCAGGGTCTGTATAAGATTGACTTGTTAAACATTCAGCGGGTCGTGCCAGGATTACCTGGATAGGAGTGGCTTACTTGATGAAGGCAGGTTAACCCGGGGTTTTAGGTGAATACACCAGGCTTCCAAGCCGTGCTTGATAGCATATTACAAGGGTCCTTTCAAACTCTTTGTTGCAGTGCACAAAGAGCCCCCAAGTAATTTTGTGTGAGTTGTGATCAATGGGTGCCTATGTTTGAGCTATGCATAGCATCCAGACTCTCTTTGGCCCCTTGGGTGTGAAGCTCACAAGCTGTATTGTGGCATGATAGCCGGTTTAACAGGCAGCACTCCGCTTTGCCAACTGAAGCCCCCATGTAACCAAAAGATATTTGAGGAAAACGGCAGAGGCCCTGCCTATAGCAAGGATGCCGGTTTATTATATTGACCATAATATATACATTGTCAAAATATGTACATAAGAGAAGCCTATGGCTCAAGTGTAGTAAGGCCGAAGGAGAGCTATGTTCCACGGCCGCCGGGTCTCCTCCTCAGAACTGCATGTGTTGTCTCGAACGTCAATGAGGTAGTATGATCCGTTGTGCAAATTCCTGCTGACCACAAAGGGCCCTTCCCAAGGTGGGGATAACTTGTGCATATCAGTCTGATCCTGGATGAGCCGGAGCACCAAGTCGCCTTCTTGAAAGGTTCTTGTTTTAACCCGGCAGCTGTGATAACGCCGCAAGTCTTGCTGATAAACCACCGAACGAGCCAAAGCCATGTCCCGTTTTTCATCTAACAGGTCCAACGCCTCCTGGCGTGCTTGCTCATTGTCCGCTTCAACGTAATTAGCAACCCGGGGCGAATCATGACGAATATCACTTGGGAGGACCGCCTCTTCCCCGTAAACCATGAAGAAAGGCGTGTAACCCGTTGATCTGTTGGGGGTGGTGTTAATGCTCCACAACACTGAAGGTAATTCTTCCACCCAACAACCCGGCGTCCGCTTTAAAGGAACCATAAGTCGAGGCTTGATACCCTTCAATATTTCTTGATTGGCTCTCTCAGCTTGACCATTGGACTGGGGGTGAGCTACGGATGTTATATCAAGCCGGATGTGCTCTCTGTGACAAAAGTCCTCCATCTCACCTTTAGAAAGGTTTGTGCCATTATCCATGATGATGTTGTGTGGAAAGCCAAAGCGGAAGATGATCTTCTTGAGAAATTGAACCGCCGTAGCTGCGTCACACTTGCTTACGGGCTCCGCTTCAACCCATTTAGTGAACTTGTCAACCGCCACCAACAAGTGGGTCTTCTTATCCTTGGAGCGTTTAAAAGGTCCCACCATATCAAGCCCCCAGGTAGCAAACGGCCAAGTAATGGGAATCATCCATAGCTCTTGAGTCGGAACATGAGCTCGGCGTGAAAACTTCTGACAAGCGTCACACCGCTTTACCAGATCCTCAGCATCAGCATGAGTTGTCAACCAATAGAACCCATGACGAAAAGCTTTAGCCACCAGGGACTTTGAACCGGCGTGGTGACCACAATCCCCTTCATGGATTTCTTGTAGAATCTCTTGGCCTTCTTCAGGAGAAACACAACGCTGGAATACGCCTGAAATGCTGCAGTGGTGTAACTCGCCATTGTGAATAACCATGGACTTTGATCGCCGGACTATCTGTCTGGCTAGAACCACATCATCTGGTAGCTCGCCCCGGTTCATATATGCCAAATATGGAACCGTCCAATCTGGAATTACATGTAAAGCGGCTACCAATTGGGCCTCCGGATCAGGAATGGCTAAATCCTCCTCTATAGGCAACTTAACAGACGGGTTATGCAAGGTATCTAAAAAGGTATTGGGTGGTACCGGTTTACACTGAGATCCCAGCGGACTTAAAGCATCTGCTGCTTCATTTTTGCGCCGGTCAATGTGCTCAACCTGATATCCTTTAAAGTGATCCGCCATAATATCCACCTCGCGTCTGTAAGCCGCCATGAGTGGGTCCTTAAAATCCCAAGTGCCAGAAATGTGCTGGGCCACCAGATCATAATCTCCAAAGCATCGTACCCAGCTTAAATTCATTTCCCTTGCCACACGGAGACCATGGAGGAATGCCTCATACTCAGCTGCATTGTTAGTACAAGGAAACATTAAGCAAAGAACATAACGAATTTTATCACCTCGAGGGGAAGTAAGGACAACTCCAGCCCCCAAGCCCTCCAATTGCCTGGATCCATCAAAGTGAATAGTCCAATATGTGTTATCCGGTTTGTCCTCTAGTGCCTGTAACTCGGTCCAATCATTGATGAAGTCAACAAGCGCCTGAGATTTGATGGCTGTCCGAGGCATATACTTCAACCCATGTGGACCAAGCTCAATTGCCCACTTTGTAACCCGACCAGTTGCTTCCCGGTTCTGAATTATATCGCCCAAGGGAGCAGAGCTAACCACTGTAATGGGATGGCCTTGAAAGTATTGTTTGAGCTTCCGACTCGCCATAAAAACCCCATATACCAGCTTCTGCCAATGCGGATATCGGTGCTTTGACTCAATAAGCACTTCACTGATATAGTAAATCGGCCGTTGAACCGGATATTCCTTCCCAGCCTCCTTGCGTTCAACCACAATTGCCACACTAACAGCACGGGCATTAGCAGCCACATACAATAACAAGGGCTCCTTGTCAACCGGAGCAGCAAGAACCGGCGGTTCAGCCAACTGCCGCTTCAAGTCCTCAAACGCCGCATCAGCCGCATCACTCCAGACAAAAGTGTCTGTTTTCTTCAAAATCTGATATAGAGGGATCGTCTTCTCTCCCAAGCGGCTAATAAACCGGCTTAGGGCTGCAATTCGACATGCCAGACGCTGAACATCATTAATGCATGCCGGTTTAGCCAAAGATGTAATCGCTTTGATCTTTTCCGGATTAGCCTCAATGCCTCTGTTGGATACCAGAAAACCTAATAGCTTGGCTGCCGGAACACCAAAAACACACTTGTCCGGATTGATCACCATCTTATAAACCCGAAGATTGTCAAAGGTCTCCTTGAGATCATCTCCTGGATTTTACCACAATCTCATCCGCATATGCATGAACATTGCGCCCAATCTGAGTGTGAAGACAATTCTGCACACAATGCTGATAAGTCGCCTGGGCACTCTTGAGCCCAAAGGGCATAGAAACGTAGAAAAAGGCTCCAAAGGGAGTGATGAAGGCTGTCTTCTCCTGGTCCTTAACTGCCATTTTGATTTGATGATAACCAGAATAAGCATCCAAGAAACTCAAATGCTCACAACCCGCCGTCGCATCAATGATCTGATCAATACGCGGGAGAGCAAAAGGATCTGCTAGACAAGCTTTGTTCAAATCTGTGTAGTCCACACACATGCGCCAAGTGCCGTTTTTCTTAAGAACCAGCACCAGATTAGCCAACCATTCAGGGTGAAACACTTCGACGATAAACCCAGCAGCCCACAATCGGGCTACCTCCTCACCAATGGCCTTGCGTCTTTCCTCATTAAAGCGGCGAAGAAACTGCTTGACCGATTTAAACTTGGGATCAATATTGAGAGTGTGCTCAGCGAGTTCCCTCGGTACACCTGGCATGTCAGAAGGCTTCCATGCAAAAATGTCCCGGTTCTTACGGATGAACTCGATGAGCGTGCTTTCCTATTTCGGATCCAGATTAGTGTTGATGCTAAACTGTTTGGATGAATCTCCAGGGACAAAATCAACAAGTTTAGTCTCATCAGCCGGTTTGAACTTCAGGGTCGGGTCATGCTCAGTGGTGGGCTTCTTCAGAGGGGTCATGTCTGCCGGATCAACATTGTCTTTATAGAACTTCAGCTCCTCTGTAGCACAAACCGACTCAGCATAGGCCGCATCACCCTCCTTGCAATCCAAACAATCTTTCGACTTCCGTATACTGTGATGGTCCCCTTATGACCCAGCAATTTGAGCTGCAAATAAATATAACAGGGCCTCGCCACGAACTTCGCATAAGCCAGCCGTCCAAACAGTGCGTGATATGGACTCTGGATCTTCACCACTTCAAAGGTCAATTTTTCAGACCTGGAGGCATGCTCATCACCAAACACAACCTCCAATGCTATCTTGCCAATAGGATATGCTGATTTACCTTGTACTACACCATGGAAAACAGTGTTTGACGGTTTAAGACTCTTGTCTGTCAACCCCATGCGACGAAAGGTTTCATAATATAGGATGTTGATACTGCTCCCTCCATTCATCATCACGTTGGTAAATTTGTAACCTCCCACCTGAGGTGCCACCACTAAAGCCAGGTGACCTGGATTATCAACCCGGGGCGAATGATCCTCTATGCTCCACACAATGGGCTGCTCGGACCACCGCAAGTAACGTGGTACTGCCGGTTCAACAGCATTAACTGCCCTCTTGTGAAGCTCCTAATCACGCTTGCACAAGTTAGTAGTGAACACATGATACTGCCCACCATTCAACTGCTTTGGGTGACTCTGAAAACCTGATTGCTGTTGATTCCCCTGATTATTCTGTTGGTGATTGCCACCTTGGTTGTTCTGGTTGCCCTGATTATTCTGAAATCCAGAGTTTGTACCACCGCCGCCATGGAAACCTGGACCTGAACCGCCCGATGGACCCTGATCATACCGGAAGAGATCAGAGTTTTTGAACTCCTTCATAATCAAGCAATCCTTCCAAAGATGTGTTGCTGGAACCTCCTTGGTCCCGTGCTTTGGGCAGGGTTGGTTTAACAGATGCTCCAAGTTCATACCACCACCGCGCTGGGGCAGTTTACCTTTGTGACGCTGCATATTAGTGTTAGCCACAAAATCTGAATTATCTGCTTTGCACTTACCATTATTCCCATGGCTCCCCTGGTTGCGATGCTGTCCCTTTGCACCGCCGTTCTTCTTTCCCTTCTCCGGTTCCTCCTCATCGGAATCGGGATCCTTGGTATTATCAGAATCGGCATATTTTACCAAGGCTGCCATAAGGGTTCTCATGTCATTGAAGTGGCGCTTGAGCCATCCCAACTTCATCTTTAGTGACTTAAACCGGCAATTACGCTCCAATATTGTGATTGCTTGTCCAGCGTTAATGCGGTCCGACGAGTGCAAGACTTCTGAAACCCGGCGCACCCAATGAGTTGTTGACTCGTTCTCTCCTTGAACACAAGCATCCAAATCCACAATGGACATTGGCTGTTTGCATGTATCCTTGAAATTTGCTATAAACCAGGCCTTCAATTGGTCCCATGACTCGATGGAGTTAGCTGGCAGGTTCTTCAACCAGGTACGGACTGTCCCTTCCAACATCATCATAAAGTATTTTGCACAGGCCGCTTCATCCACATCCAGCATCTCCATTGCCATCTCATAACTTTCAACCCACGCCTCAGGTGGTTGATCGGCGGTGTAATTAGGCACCTTACGTGGACCCTTGAAATCCTTGGGCAGTCGCACATTACGGAGAGCCGGAATGAGACACGGCACTCCCCAGGAACTGAAGGCAAGCCTGGTACCTTGGTCTACTGACGCTGCTGGCTGAACCAGGGCAGGTTGATAACGACCTGCATATTGTGCTGCTAAAGCGGCCTCCCTTCGTGCTCTGCCATAATCCACCACGTCCTGAGCATTTACTTCACCGCGCGCCGGATTGGGTCCTTGAGGGACATTACGACGCTGCGCACTACTGGACACCTTTGGTTCATCTATGTGCCTGCTATAGCTTTTGCTCGGACGGGGGGTCGTGTGAATCCTGTCTCGGCTGTATGAGTAAGCCTGCTGCTGCACCATGCCCGTCATGTCTCAACCGCCGCTGGCGATTCACCCTCCATCGAAATAGATGCCAGCCGGGATGCTGCTGCTATCATGTTATCCAAAGGGGTAGAGATGTGACCCGGTGGGGGTGTTGTATACCGCGGCGGGTTGTTTGTTCATCGGGGTGGAACCATCACCTGAGGTTGATCCGGCGCTCTGGCCCTTGACACGATAGTCCGGTTTACTGCTGCCGGGTTGCTGGTTCCGGCCCCTAGCGTACTGAAGAGGTTCATTGCATTGTAATTTGCCGGCAAGCAAGACTGATGTCTCCTCCTCAATACCTCATTCAAGGCGTTCTGATCCAGCAAAAGTCGATAATTCTCAGCTTGAATCCTCTGCGCCTGGGCATCTAAAGCGGCCCGTTCCTCGACCATCCTGGTCTCCTCAGCCGTCAAGTCCTCCTTGGCCTGTGTTATCTGATCCCGTAGCTTAGTGACCTCTGCGTTATGCTGATCTTGAGTCTCCGGGGTAACTGTTGTGGCCAATAATGTTGTCCAGGCATCCAACAAACCGGATAAAACTTGAGCCGGCCGGCGCACGGGGCCTCCTACCCCAGCTGCTGGTCTGGAACCCAATGCCGCTGCAGTAGAATTTTGCAAGGTTGGCTGCGTACCGGCCATGAAGATTGCGACTCGGTTTGGCGGTTCAAGAAATTCCGGAATACTAGCGCCATCGGAATACCCTTCGAACACACCATCATGAACTTGGTACAGGGACTTGGTTTCACCGGTGGATGACTCGCCATCGGAATAAACCGCCGTCTCACCTTCGGACACCGGTTCAGATCTGATCCCATGGACACATCCTACGAACGCATGCTTCATGGTGGGCTGAATCCGGGCGGGACTCGCACGCTGAGCCGTCTCGATAAAGTCACTGTAGGCATCCGGCTCAGGGCCCAGTTCGCCGATCTAGCCGATGAAGACGTGAATTCCTCCGAAGGGGACCCGGTACCCGTACTCAATTGAGCCGGCGTCGGGGCCCCAGCCTGCATCATTGATGTAGAGCTTGTTGTGACGGCTCTTTGTCATCCGGCCAACCGTGTATCCTTTGAGTCCTTCAAAGCTGTCCTTCAAGAACTTGAAACCATCGTGCGATAGCCCCACGGTGGGTGCCAACTGTCGTGGAAATATCATGTCAGATGTCCTTGTGAAATGACTTAGTCATGGAGCCATCGCGACGGGTTAGCTTAAAGGGGTTAAACCGGACAGAGGACACGAGAGTTTTATACTAGTTCGGCCCCTTACAATGAAGGTAAAAGCCTACATCTAGTTGTGATGGAATTGATTGGGTTTCGATGACCAGGGAGTGAATACACTTTGCCTGAGTCTCGAGTTGTTGTTTCTTGTCCCTGAACCGCCGCCGGGTCGTCCCTATATATACACAGGTTGATGCCCGGGCGGTTTACGGAGTCCCGAGGCCGACTCATACAAGTGTACGGCTCGGTCTCTGCTTTCCTAACTTACAATACAAGTTATACCACTATGGCGGTTTACAACTATGGGCCCTAATCTGCCTTTGGGCTCCGGGCCTCTAAGCTTCATCAGTAAAGCGCCATCTTCTTGGTCTTCATGGGCTTCAATATAGTTGAGGGTGAGCCGGCCCCTCCTGGGCGGTTTATACTCAGTAGTTATATCCCCAACACAAGCGCAAGTTTGAGCCAAGGAAGGAGGTACAACCAGTGCAAAAGGCTCGTACCTGGCAACAGACTCAGGTGGAATACAAGCCCAATTGGCAATAGAATGTTAACAAGACCACCACTCAAGTCGAGAATGTTGTATCCAACCCAGTGCAAGAGGAGCATCTGCGCAACAATTCTTGTTTCAGTTGTGGGCAAACCGGACATTATGCCAAGCAGTGTCCCAAGAACAACATGCCGAATGCTATATTCAGGCCACAAGTCCATTTCATGGAGGCATGCCCGAACCAGCAAAACCTCGCGGGATACGTTCATCATCTCTCCACTGAAGAAGCCCAAGAGAACCCTGAAGTCGTCATTGGTATGTTTTCTGTTAATAACATGCTTGCAGTGATTTTATTTGACTCTGGGGCTTCCCACTATTTTATTTCTCGGAGTTTTGTTACCCAAAACAAATTTCCTTGTTCGCTTTTGGGCAAGAATATGCTGGTACAAACCCCGGGATCCTTAATCAGAAGCAATCTAGTCTACCACAATCTGGAAGTCAATATCAATGCAGTCTGTTTTCCAACGTCCCTGATACTTATTGAGTCTGATAAGTTGGATGTTATCCTGGGTATGAATTGGCTGACTCAGTTTCAAGTATACATAAATTGTGCGACCCGAGAAGTCACTTTGACCAGCCAAGAAGGGAAGACTACAAAATTCTATGCTCGCAGAAGCATACCCACAAAAGAAATGGTCTTCACCGTAGTGGCTGAATTGGAATTAATTCCTCTGGTCAGTGAGTTTCCTGATGTATTTCCAGAAGAACTGCCAGGCATTCCACCTGATCGAGAGGTTGAGTTTGCAATAGATCTTGTACCCGGGACCACACCAATACACAAGAAGTATTACCTAATTCCTTCATCCGAATTAGTGGAGCTAAAGAAACAGCTTGATGAGATGCTCCAGAAAGGATATATCCATCCCAGCTCTTCACCATGGGGATCACTTTCTATCTTCGTGGACAAAAAGGATGGCATCCTCCGCATGTGTGTGGATTACCGTCGGCTGAATGATGTCACAATCAAGAACAAATATCCACTGCCAAGAATTGATGATTTGTTTGATCAGCTCAGTGGGGCCAAGGTATTCTCCAAGATTGATTTATGGACTGGATACCATCAGCTCAAGATTAAAAAGGAGGATATTCCTAAGACCGCATTCACCACTTGTTATGGTATTTATGAATATACAGTTATGTCTTTTGGTCTCACCAACGCCCCTGCCTTCTTCATGCATATGTTGAACAAAGTGTTCATGGACTTTCTCGATAAGTTTGTGGTAGTCTTCATCGATGATATACTTATTTACTCTAGAAGTGAAGAAGAGCACAAATAACACCTCCGAGCAGTGTTACAACGACTCCGTGAACAACAGTTATACGCCAAATTCAGTAAATGCGAGTTTTGGCTCAAGCAAGTTTGATTTCTTGGACATGTGCTATCCGCTGAAGGTATAGCCGTGGACCCAAGCAAAGTAAAGGATGTACTCGATTGGTTGCCGCCCGCGACCGTATCTCAGATCCGGAGTTTTCTTGGATTAGCCGGATATTACTGTCGTTTCATTGAAGGATTCTCCAAGATTGCTAAACCCATGACGGAGCTGCTCAAAAAGGATAAGAAGTTTGAATGGACTGAGGACTGTGAGAAAAGTTTCAATGAGTTAAAGAAACGGCTGATAACTGCACCGATATTGACTATTCCAGATATCTACTGCAGTTTTGATGTGTATTGCGACGCTTCCAGGCAAGGACTTTGATGCGTACTTATGCAGGACGGCAAGGTAGTAGCTTATGCCTCACGACAGCTACGACCCCACAAAGGAAATTATCCTACTCATGATTTGGAGTTTGCCGTGGTGGTTCATGCTTTAAAAATTTGGAGACACTATCTCATCGGGAAGAGGTGCCAAAATTTTAAAGATCACAAAAGTCTCAAGTATATATTTACTCAGCCAGATTTAAATACCCGTCAACAAAGATGGCTTGAGTTAGTCAAGGATTATGACCTTGGAATAATTTACCACCCGGGTAAGGCCAAGGTGGTTGCCGATGCGCTCAGTCAAAAGCTAGTCAGCCTAAATGTCATATTGGAATAATTGCCTCCTGAACTTCAAGAAGAGATTGCTCAGCTCAACCTGGTCATAGTAGATGCTGGCCTTTCTAATATTTTGGAAGTTACCCCCACACTTGAGGAAGAGATCCGCAAGGCCCATCCAGATGACACCGATCTACAGAAACGTGCCAAGCATATGGTAGCAAGTCCGACTTCCGATTTCTCGGAGGATCAGTTCGGTACCCTCCGATTTTGGGAAAGGATTTGTGTGCCCAATCAAGCGGATTTAAAATAGAAGATCCTGTCAGAAGCACACGAATCCTCGTATTCAATTCACCCTGGAGGTACGAAAATGTATGAAGACCTTCGACAAATATTCTGGTGGGATGGAATGAAGAAAGACATTGCCTATTTCATGGCCTGTTGTGACATATGCAACAAAGTGAAGGTGGAGCATCAGAAGGCAGCCGGACTTCTCCAACCGCTGCCAGTGTCACAATGGAAATGGGATGATGTCTGTATGGATTTCATCACATGACTACCTAAGACTCGACAAGGCAATGATGCAATCTGGGTCAGAGTGGATACATTAACCAAGGTAGCCCACGTTATCCCGATCAGAACGACATATCGAGCAGATGAACTTGCACAACTGTATGCATCCAGAATAGTCAGTCTGCATGGAGTCCCCCGAACCATCACTTCTGACCGAGGTTCACTTTTTACCTCCATTTTTTGGTCTCATCTCCATCAAGCCTTGGGGAGAACATTGAAATACAGTACCGCTTATCATCCTCAGACTGATGGACAGACAGAGCGGGTAAACCAAATACTCAAAGATATGTTGCGAGCCTATGCTTTGGCCCAAGGACCGAAATGGGAAGACTGTTTGCCCTATGTTGAGTTCTCGTATAAAAATAGCTTCCAGACCAGTTTAAAGATGTCACCGTATGAGGCTTTGTATGGCCGTAAGTGTCGCACTCCTTTAAATTGGTCTCAAACTGGAGATAGCGATATTTTCGGAACGGATCTCATGCTGGAAGCCGAGA
Source organism: Triticum dicoccoides (assembly GCF_002162155.2). Classification (NCBI taxonomy): domain Eukaryota; kingdom Viridiplantae; phylum Streptophyta; class Magnoliopsida; order Poales; family Poaceae; genus Triticum; species Triticum dicoccoides. The sequence continues at coordinate 514,311,508 of NC_041391.1, forward strand.
AGCAAGTCAAGGAAGTCAGAGACAGATTGCAGTTGGCCAAATCTCGACAGAAGAGTTATTATGATGCAAAGCACTGACAGATCAGTTTTGAACCCGGAGAACATGTATACCTTTGAGTCACGCCTATGAAAGGAGTCAAGAGATTTCATACCCGTGGAAAATTGGCACCCAGATTTATTGGTCCATTTCCCATTATGTCACGAGTGGGTACTGTTGCATATCAGTTGGAGCTACCCCCTAAATTGTCGGACGTGCACAACGTGTTTCATGTCTCACAGTTGAGCCGACGCATATCACCGCCCGAGAAAAAGACTGATATGACTGAAATAGAGCTGGCAAAGGATTTAACATACGAAGAAAGGCCAGTTAAAATCTTGGATCAGATGGAAAGAGTCACTCGCAGTAAAGCAAGGAAGTTTTACAAAGTCCAATGGAAGCATCACACAGAGTCAGAATCAACATGGGAATCGAAAGAATTTCTAAGGGCACATTATCCAGAATGGATTTCCCAAGCAACCGAATCTCGAGGATGAGATTAATTCTAAGTGGGGGAGGTTTGTAACAGCCTAGTTTTTGCCCCCTCTTCTTTGCCTGATTTTTCAGTTGGTTTGAATTTGAGTTTGGAGTTTGTGAATCTCTTCATTTGGACTTAACCACTTGGGTACTCCTTGAATTTCACCCAAGTGCTCCATCTCCCTCTCAAACCATCACTCCATGTCTGGTTCATCTCAAAAGATCATTTGGAATATTTTTCTTCAATGAAAAATATTCATTTTCCCTCCTAAAACCTAGCTAGCTCAATGTGCTCCAAAGCAACCCCCATTTTTCTTGCCCATAAAATTCTGAGAAAAATCCCAATTATTCTTTGAACCCTAGGGCACCTTTTTGGGCAAAAATATTTCATCACTTTTTGGAATATTTTGGCTACAGAAAATATTTTCATTTCTGGACAGAAATGGTAGTTTCTATAGCAACTACCATTTTACTTGCTCCATTGTAGATGGTTTTTCTTGTGCATATTCACCTTAGTAAATGTTGGCTAGCCTCCAAAGCCCAGCCCTCACCTCCTAGTGGTTTGACCACAGTAAACCTCCAAAGTTACTGTCCAAAAACTTACCTGGAGTGTAAACTCATTGGTACTCCACCTGGACCCAAACCCAAGCGTGGTAACACTCAAAACTACCACGGTCAACATGCCAGAGATGAAGTTCGGGCTTAGGTCAGCCTTATGTCATAGTTCACGCGGTGACAGCGTTCGTCCAGGCGTGCTGGCATGCAAAACACGCGCTCTGAATGACGCCGAGCCCTCTGTTTCGCGTGTGCTCGCTGCCCAGCCTGCCCGAGCGTGCCAAACCGCACCACCATCATCGTCTCTACTCACTTAACTCCCCCCTGGCACTTGCCTACACTAGAGCTCACCGCAGCGAGCACAGGCACGGTCAGGCCAACGCCACAGTGCGCGGTGCAGTGTGCTCGTCGTGTTGCTCTCGCCCATGTGCTCGTCCCCGTTCGCCAACAGTCCCCACATGAGCTCCATCTTCTTCGCCCTTGCTCACTAATACCGTTCATCGTCGGGCGTCATCGACAGGTGTCCACCGGTGGAGCCCGAACCCTCCTCGTTGCTCGCCTATAAATAGGACCACCCCCAGCATCCTCGAGCACCCCACTCCACTCCCACACACTCCTCTAGCTCGTAGAAATCCATAGCCCGGCCGGGTAGGCCGTGGGCCGCCTTCCCCGAGCTCGAGCTTGTTGGGGATCCCCTCGGGTCGTCCCCGCAGCTCCAGCCCCTCCCAGGCCAGGGCAACCCTTCCGGGGCCTCCGCCACTCTCTGGTGGTGCCGTTCCGCCCGGTTGGAGCCCCTGGAATCGCCCCTAGTCATCGTCGTCTTCGTCTCCGGCGACCGCTGCTCTCTACCTCCGCTGGAGAGGCCGATTCCGGCGCCGTTCGACCACCCCTAGCCACTCTACGGGTACGGGCATGTGCGCCTCTGTCTCCTCTCTCGATCCCCCCTCTCGTTTTGGCCCAAGATCCCTCGCCGCCGGCGTGCGCTCCGGCGATGCCTCGCTGCTCCCAGTTTCCCTCTCCCCCTCCACCTCACCTGACTAGCGGGGCCCGCTAGTCAGCCACTTTGTACGCGTGTTTATTTTTGCAATGATTATTTTTGCATTGTGTCCTTTGTCCAAAAATCTAGCAGCTCACCAAAGATGGGATTTTCCCCTGCTGTCTAGATTTTCTAGTGAATTTCAGAAGGTTTCTTGCTGATTTCTTTTTGTGTTTTTAATTATTTTCAGAAGGCCAGGCTTGTATTGAGGATCACCAGGAGGATTGTGAACCTCATCGCCACTAAGGCAAGCCAACAACAACATTTTCATAGTGCCACTACAATATTTGTGATTTTCTACATGAACAAATGATTATCCATGTATTTAAATTATTATTATGTTAATTATATTCTGTTAGGTGTTTGTTAAAGTGAATATGCTTGAGTTACAAAAACTTTGAAGTGAACTTAGTTGGTAAACTAGCAAGGATTTAGTTTTTGGGTGATGAAAGAATAATATGGCTATGGATATGAATAATTAGTGAAGTTATTTTATTGCATGGTTAAAATGATAAATTTGCTAGAAAAGATACTGGTTGAAGTGAGGCTTGATATTAACCAGAGAAGTATCATGAGTTGTTGATGCTCAGGGTGAGCGTAGTTGACCTAGTCATTTCCGTTGATATGTGATGCATATGTTGGTGATGCATGTCATGGCATTATGACGCCGGTTATTTTCACTTTAAGTTGAACCTGATAATAACTCAACTTGAATATGTTGTTGACCGGGTCATGGTGCCGCAGAATCGAGTCTTTCCCAGTGCAACCACATTTGCCAGTATGGGACGACCTTTATTCGTTTCATTGTCATGCCTCTGGTCGGTGCCTCCAACGAGGGAAGGTTATGGGCGTGTTGTACCCTGGCCTGGTAAGCAGGCATAACCTTGTGTGCCTGTTGTTAAGTTTTTGGTACTGGGTCCCCGTGTGGGGTCGTTTGGCCATGATGGTGGTCGTTGTGTCTTTGGTAGACACGAGGCCACCCAGGACTAGCCCGACGGGGAGTGAGTCGGAGTGGCCGGGAGAGTGTCATGGCAATGGAGGGGTTTCGTTGGAATGCGATTGGTCCACCCGAATGGGACTGCGAGGCCATGGGTTCCGTGGTGTTGGTCCAGTGCGCTACCTCTACAGAGTGTATTAATCTATCGATAGCCGAGTCCATGGTTAAGGACACGCTTGAAAGTAGGTCACACCATGGGTCAACAGTTAATAAATCTTGCACACTAAGTTTGAAGTTTGCATTGTGTTGGTGGAGGGAAGGCCATCTTGTTGATTTGGACCAGATGTTGGTCATGGTTGTGATCGTTGTAAGGATCACGGGGCAAATATTGGTCGTGGTTGTGATCGTCGTAAGGATCACGGGCCAAACATTGGTCGTGGTTGTGATCGCCGTAAGGATCACGGTTTGTGGCCAAATATTGGTCGTGGTTGTGATCGCCGTAAGGATCACGGGAATCCTCTGGGTTGGCACGTTTGTGATCCAGGAGCGATCACGTTTGGTAAGCCAGTCCAAGGGACGATTATCACAAGAGCATGGTAACAACATGTTGGATATATAGATTGTTGCATTGTTATAAATTGGTTAATTGTCATGATATTGTTTGTCATTATGTTTATGCTTGTTGTGAGCTTGCAAGTACATTCAATGTACTGATCTGGCGTGTCATGCCAGATTTCAGGAAAGTCCCGTTGGAAAGGAGTGTTGTTCGAGTGTAGATCGTGTCCACATCGGTGTCCCTGAGCTATGGAGATCCGCTACGACGTTGTTCCACTGCCGTGTAGTTGTCATGATCGAGGCCCCTTTATGTTCACTAAATAATGTACCTATTGTTCGGCCGCACCGTGTGTGCCGCTTGCCCTTGCGAGCTGTTGTAATATAAGCTCTGATCCGCTAGTATCAATAAAGAGGTTGTTTTCTGTACCAAGATGTTGTGTGTTGTCAGAAGACAAGGTCTCTGGGCTGGCAATGCATGGTAAACCGGTTGCTCTGAGCTGGGGTGCCACAGCGAGTCCTCACGGCCCGAGCCTCCAGGCAGGTCACGATGTCTGTGAAGAAGTTGAGGTGGCCGGCGTAATCATGCTCGTGCGTGTGAGGAGCACTCTCGTTACAGATGGTGCCCAAGGCGTAGTTGGCTCTGACTCTAAGACCCTGGAGCATCGAGGCGTGCTCGTGCTGCAGCGTCCGGTGACTATTCGCTTCGTTTGTGGTCCTCTCTGCTAGGGATGCAGTATCCTTGATCTGTTGTTGAAGTGAAGATAGTTTAGCGCTGGCAGATGCCAAGGCAGATTCGGAAGAAATCAGGGATTCTTGAGCAGCGCTCTCAAGCTGCTCCGTAGATTGCAGCTTCGCCTTCAGGACGGAGGTCCTACCTTCAAGCTCGGCCTTGAGCAGCTCCAGATCCAGGCGGTGCCCCTCGGCCAAGTCAGCACGCGCCTTCACCATCCTCTCCTCCACCTCCAGCTGGACCTGGGATTCTCGGGCGGCGACGACATCCTCAGCCGTGGCAGCCTGGCGCTCCCTCACGTCCAGCCTCTCCAACGCCATGTTGTGCTCCACGGTCGCCAACGTCAAGTCTTTGTGGCACCTAAGGAGCACAGCCTCGGCAAAGGATGCCTTGTCTGCTGTGGAGGCCAGCAGGACGCGGCACTCCTCGACTTCTCCCTCAAGGGCCGCATTTGAAGACACAAGCTCCCGCTCCCGCTCCTCAGCCGCCTCGCGACGGTGGTTGGCGGCCTCGATCTCCTCCATGGCGCGGGCGCAAGCCTTGCGCGAAGTCGTGAGCGAGGCCGCCACAAGCGCATCGGCCTCATCGCGCTGAAGTCTCCCGAGGTTAATGGAAACCTTCAGCTATTGCCACTCATGTGCCAGGCGGCGGCCTTCCGCCTCAAGCCTGATGTCGACATTGGCGAGCTCCCTGCCAAGGTGGATCATCACACGCATCGCCTCACCAAAGAGCTCAAAGCGCATGACACTGCACCCACGAGCAAGCGCAAGCACATGACCAAGGCCCTCTACAGCCGGGGAGGTGCTAGGCGCCCCGCCAGACGCTGGCCAGGGGCTAGCCGGTGTAGCCCCGCAACCTGATGACGAAGGCCGCCCAAGGGGCGCCCCTGCCGGCAATGACAAGAGGAAGGATCAACAGTGCATCCCCCGTCTCACATGCTGAGCTGTGGAGAGAGGGAGCAGGGAGCTCGGGTTCGGGGCCCCCTTACAGTGTCGTGGCAGCTGGATTCAGCCCCACGCCCTGTGCAGGACCAGGGCGCCGGGGGCTGTGTGCTGGCGTCAAGCTGGGATCCTTGGAGGCCCGCCTCCCGAGGTTTCGTCTTCGTGGGAGCCCTGGAAGGCCCTAGTCAGAAGAAAACGTGTCGCGCAAGGAATCAAGAGCAAAGGTACTTACTCATCGGCAACCACATATCTACTTAGCTTCAGCGGCCGACGGGTGCCATCGCTACGGCACATAGACCTCTTCCTCGCCAGGAGCGATCCAAGGCTCAGGCGAGGCCGACCGGACCCGGACAGATGATCCTCGTGAGGAGCAGCGGTCGCCGGGGCAGCCGGGGCGGTGGCCCCAGGGGCGGGGGCGCCCGGCGGAATCTTTTGGCCTACGGCCCCGGAGCCATCAGTGGGCTCCCCATCATCGGCAGCCACTTCGGAGCCATCGCCCTGGGCGTCAGGGGCCTCTACCTCCAGAGCTTGGGGTCGCGTCAGCCCCGTGGAGACCCCCTTCAGGGCCTCAGGAGCCCCAACCTCCTAGTGCATCGTCGACACCAGGCCTCCGGAGGAGCCCTCAACAGCTGCTGGCCGCGAGCGCTCCCCTGCTTCCATACTTGGGGCGCACGCGGCAGGGTCGACTAGAAGGGGAGCCATGAAGATGGGATTCTCACAGTGCCCCTCAAGGCCCTCCGGAAGCAACCCCCACTCGTCGAATAGAGGTATCTGCCTAGTGAAGTCCACCTTCTTCGAGCACTAATAGAGGAGGCAACCACCCCCCGGAAGGTCAGCGGGCTCGGGTTCGCCCGTCAGGAGTTTGAGCACCATGATCAAGGTCCCAGCGGCTAGTGACGGCCTCTGCAGCCTCATGGGATCCTCGATGCCCGCAAGGTCCCACATCAGGCGAGAATGGTGCTAGAGGGGAGCGACACGCTGCTTGACGAATTCCTTCACCACCGTCGGCGCCATCACTTCCAGCTATTGTAACCTTGCCAACCTCTTCCAGACGAAAGCAAGGCGCCGGTTGGAGAGCTTCTCGTGGCCCGAACCGGAGCTAGGTGAGGCCGGCGCCCCAAGAGTCAAGAGAAGGGGGCTAAACGCGCGGCTTCCATGAGCAGCCACTGCTTCCGGAATCCCTTCGCAGCAGGCGAGAGCTCGAAGTCGATTCTCAAACCGGCGGTTGCGGCCACCGCTTCGAAGGTCACGCACCCAGAGCAATGGCGAACGTCGACCAACCGGAGCAAGAAGAAATGGCGAAACAGGGCCACGAAAGGGGTAATGCCGACCATGGCCTCCCAAAGGAAGGCGAAGACAGCAAGAAGGATAACAGAGTGGGGGTCCAGATACAACATATGGATTTGGTAATGCGAGATTACAGCTTTGAAGAAGGGAGAGAAAGACGGAATCAGACCTGCAAGGAGGGAGTGGATATAGATGGGGATCTTGGTGGCGCTCATCTCACTCATGCGCCAAGACGCGGGACGGACGGCCGTCGCCTTCCACTTGTTAGAATCGGCCGCAAGGGCATGGTGGACCTTGTCCAGCCCTTCCTGGTTGATCACCGTCGACTGCTCGAGAGCTGGCTCCAAGGTCGGCGGAGGCCCGGCCGGGGCGCACGGCTTCCCCTTCTTCCTCCTTGGCTGGGGGGCCATGACGAGCGCCGAAAAAGGGGCGAGGCGCTGACACCGGATCTATGCACAGAGCGACAAGATTGGGAAAGGAAGAAACAAGGGCCGAGCGCGACAATCTATGAAGAGCGAGTAGTTCTGACAACGGGCGACCACTAGGCCTGGCGGATATCAAGGCGGCATGGGGAAGTGGAGACGCCCACGTCCCATCAATCGCCACATGCCATCAAGGTCACATGTGGTTGGGGCCAGCGGCGTTCCGCACTTGCCCTTTGGCTTCGCCTGGAAGCCAAGTTCGAGCGTGCCTTGGGCCCGGGGGCTACTGTCGGTGTCCTGGATATGGGGGTATCCAGCCCTGCCTGCATGCGGCCCACCACATGGCTCCATCGATGGCCTGGTACGGCCCAGCTTCGACATCAATAGCTCAAGACCTTCGCGAGGGTCCAAGCCTCGCAAGGCGGACAATGCCAAGACCCCCGAGGGGATCGGCCTCCTCATGCTGGCTCTCGAGGGGCAAAGAGTTCTATGCAAGGTTTACCTCACGAGGCTCAGCTGACGTGAGGCATGACGACCAAGACCAGGTGGGCGCAGAGGCGCAGGTTTCCTCTTCGGTGCAAGGGAGGCAAGCCACAGGCGCGGAGTCCTGAGGAATCATCCAAAGGTTTCCATTCTGGTGCAACAAGACCAAGACCGCCAGGACGGCAGGACAAAGGTCATCACCGAGCCCACCGCAGCGTCACGACTAGAGGCTTTTCGCAAGTGAAGACTACTTTTGTCAGGATAAGTTGTACTACTTGTCCCCTTTCAAATCCGGCAGTTGTGGGATCCGTTCCCGCCAACATTTGGGAAGAGGACCAAGGCCACTATAAATAGGACTTAGCCACCACCATAGAGGGGGGTCGGACAAATTCTCACCCGACCACCACACCAGCTCTCTTAAGCTCAAGAACACATCACCTCCTAAGGCCAGTTCATCCACTATACTAGTTCATCCTCAGCCCTCCGAGGCAATCCACCAAAACGCTGAAGTAGCGTATTACAGCGCAAGGTGACCCGAACCAGGATAAACTATTGTGTCTCTTTGTCTCTTCGAGCTCGACGTGCTAGGCATAGGAGAATCGCGAGTAGGCAGGCTGGGTAGGTTGAGATCTTCGCACGCACCCCATAGTTCGAACCTCCCAAGGGTTTAGGGAACCCGTAATCCGACACCCCACATCACCAACTTCCCAGAAATACAAATGACACGAATCTTCCCTTTTCTACACAAATCAAATTGGAAGATTATCAACAGAACTATTTAAAAAATCAGCAACTGAAAGCAGGCAAAAAACACTTAAACATATTATTACCCCACGATTCGGGCATTTGTAGAAGACTCGGCCAGGGTTGAGGATTGTAGTTGAGACGCGACGGATGACTCTGTGTGATTTGCAGTAGTGGCACCACACCAACGGCGGTGGGTTGCGATGAGCAACCGGCCGCAGTGAGTGTGCCGACAGGGGTGTGATGAGACCCACAGGGGATGGTACAGGTGGCGACTTGGTGCATATCTGGTTGTTGCCTGCTGAAGAGTAGGTGGACAAGCTGCCATTGGACATGGTTGCTATGGCCGGAGCTTCTGATGCTAGGTAGAGTAACTAGAGAAGAGGAGAAGCGAACGTTGGATATGTCAGTTTCATTACTTGCAGAGTAGCATGGCACTATATATAGTCATAGTCTAGGTTTGGATCCGAACCAGCTACAGGAGCACGTCTCTCTTTTTTCTAAAACTCCGCCACGTCTATTTACTGGTACATTAGCTTGTTATGTACACCTTCTCAAGTCTTTGATTTTCGGGAATGTTATGTGGCGAGTGTTCCTTGGGAGGAGGACGGCAAACAAACACATTTGCCTAGCAGGTTTAGTTGTGATGCAAGATCAAATGGTGGCAGTTTCAGGAATGTTATCTGGCGAACGAGCCCAGCTTGTCTTTTCTTCCTGTAAAAAAGTATGCTATGTGGTGTCAGCTTAGTCAACAAACGATTGTGCCAACTCACTCTGTGCATTTAGAAACCGAACCAAAAAACCATGCCGAAAATAAACCGAACCGAACCAATTTTACGATTTTTATGGTTTATGGTTTTGAGATGGTATGAACTTTTCATACCATTTTGAACTTTGGTTTTATGGTATATACCGAAAAACTGAATGGTTAACCGAATAAACGAAGTAAAAAATAAATTTATATTTCTTGAGGCGAACAACCATACAAGTTATTATTTTTCTTCTACACGAGTCAAATTCACTGCCAAGCACGTACATTTTCTCGTAACAGTCATTTTTCTCTTTAAAAAATGCTAAGAACGTCCATAACTATCAAGGGATAAATCCATTCATGCATATATACTTGTATATATAGTTATATACTATTTGCATAAAATAGTATGTGTTTTGAGTCATAAATTTGTAAATTGTTATTATTTTATTTTAAAATTCGCATCAACTATGGTTTTATGGTATATACCGAAACCATACCGAAATAATTTGGTATATACCAAAACCGAACCGTATTTTAATTTCATACCACATTTACCGAAGTATTAATACTGTACAAACCGAAAAGCCGTATAAACCGAACCATGTAAACCGAATAAATTGAACGGACAGAGTGAGTGCCAACCTTGACCGTTGGATTGACATTCAACGTCTATCGTGTTTCTTCAGTCTCTTCTTCCTCTAGCCGCCAAAGCCAAACCAGCGCCGGCGGGACCGCCTGCTCCCGTCTCCCACGGCTGGTTCTGCTCCCGCGCACGCACTGCGGCCACATCGCACCCTAAAACTCTACACATCTTCCCTAGATCCTGTTCGTTACCGTCTAAGGCCTCACCATCATTCTTCACCTTGGTTCGCTCACCGCGGTGCCGCCCTCTGGTGTTGTCAACTTGGTCAACAACCGAGAGGAATAAGGAGATAGTTGTACATGGTGAGGGTGATAGTAGGGATCCATCAGGATCATGGCAGTAGGCAAGCAAGTGCCTCCTTTATTACAAGAAAAAATGGTTCCTCTTGTTGGTTTCCTAACATCTGGGTCACATGCCACTGTCAACATAGTCAATAAGCGAGATAACTGCACAAGGAACGGCTGACACCCGGGACCAAGCAGCTCGTGCAGTATTAATTTTTTGTTTTCGGGACAGAGTAGGGTATCAACTGTGGCCCGTCTAGCCCATGCTTTTATTTCATATATGTTTACCACATGACCAGCCTAGTTTTGTTTTTTCTTTCTAAAAATGGCTAGCCCAGCTATTTTGTTTTCTGCAGAATAACCAACGGAGGCCTACTTGCTTTTCTACGCCCTGCTGGGCCTGAAATCTTTCAAGACGAGGAGGCATGCATTTGGCTTGCCTAGAAAATGGGCTATAAGTAATAAGAAATGGGATGTAAAATGAAAAATACATCAAACATGCAATTAGTTCCAAATTACTTTTTTTCTTTCCAATTTTGATATTTTAAATTTCATTGTTTTTGTGCGGGTAAAATTTCATTGGATTTTACATTAAGGTATGTTTATTTTTAAATTAGTTCGAATCTGGCTAGAAATTTGGGTTGTATGCAGTTTGGGACAGATTTGGAGCCTGACTACAAGCTTGATGTGTATGAAAGGCTTTATCAACTTAGTCCACAAACGATTCTAGTAGCAGTGACCGTTGGATTGTTAATCCAATGGTGCTGTTGCTTCTTCAACCTCTGGTCTTCTTCCTCCAATCGCCCAAACCAGCGCCGGCCGTACTGCCTGCTCATGCCTCCCATGGCCAGCTGTGCTGCTACGCAGGCCTAACCGGCCCACACCACTCCCATCGCTAGCCTGGGCATCCATCTACTCACCTAGACCTCCTGTCATTCTACGGCGATGGAGATGAACCAGTAAACCTCATACTCCCCTCAGTGTGGGGAACAACTGTCGAGTCTTCTTCGGCTCCGGGTCGTTCCCTTCCTAGGCCTCACCATCATCCAGCACTTTGGTGCTCTCGGCACGGCGTGGTCAAACGTGGAGATGATGACAGCTGGGTCCACGACCGCACGCAAGGAAGTGCCTCCTTATTATATGCAAAATAATGATTCCTCCACCTGACAGCAGGGACCCACCAGAAGCGCCTCTGTATTTCATGAAAAAAACTTCGTCCTGCTGACAGCTCGGACCCACCGGCTATATCTTTGCACGCAAGGAAGTTCCTCCTTGTTACAAAAAAAATGAATAGCCCTGCTGCTAGGTGGGACCCATCATATTTGGAGGCTAACTCGTGGACCTACTAAGTTGACGTGGACGCAGGGTTTTGTCAACTTAGTCAATATATACGATTTTAGCTGCGGTTGTCGGTGTCAAAACCGGCAGATCTCGGGTAGGGGGTCCCGAACTATGCGTCTAAGGCTAATGGTAACAGGAGGTGGTGGACACAATGTTTACCCAGGTTCGGGCCCTCTCTACGAAAGTAATACCCTAGTTCCTGCTTGATTGATCTTGATGATATGAGTATTATAGGAGTTGATCTACCACGAGATCGTAGAGGCTAAACCCTAGAAGCTAGCCTATGATTATGATTGTTGTTGTCCTACGGACTAAACCCTTCGATTTATATAGACACCGGAGGAGGCTAGGGTTACACAGAGTCAGTTATAGAGAAGGGAATCTACATATCCGTATTGCCAAGCTTGCCTTCCACGCAAAGGAGGGTCCCACCCGGACACGTGATGAAGTCTTCAATCTTGTATCTTCATAGTTCAACAGTCCGGCATAAGCATATAGAATGGATGTTCGAGGACCCCCTAATCCAGGACTCCCTCAGTAGCCCCTGAACTAGGTTTCAATGACAATGAGTCCGACCCGCAGATTGTCTTCGGCATTGCAAGGCGGGTTCCTTCTTAGAATACTCAAAAATAGATCTTGAACACAAGAATCGTGTCTGGCTCTGCAAAACATATTCCACATACCACCGTAGACACCACAATATTCCACAAGTCTAATCTGCTGACAACTGTTCATTGCGTGACATCACGCCACGTCTCGGTTATTATCAGACGTTTTTCCCAACCTGGCATTGCATGTCCCGCGAGGCGGTTTTATTGGCACGTCTTGTCGAAGCAGAGATCGTGTTCCCCTTAACACGGGATTCGCATCAATACGGGCGTGGGTAAACCAACCGCTCCATTAGTACGACTCCTTGGTTTAGGCAAGTTCCAAACGGCCGCGCGGAGGATGCTTGATGTTCTTCCTCTATATAAAGAGGTCAAGACCCATCCTTTTCTTTCCACGCCCGATCCTCCCCTTCCCCTACCTCGAGTTCCAACACCCAAGGTTCAATCTAAGAGCTCCGGACCTTCAACCATGTCCAGATCCAACCTTCAAGGCCGGTGGATGGCCTCTTCCATCACAGAGGACATCAAGAAGCTTAGGGAGGCTAGGTATATGACCGCCGAAATCCTTCACAGGCTACCTGATCAAGGCCAGGTTATCCCCACTCCCGAACCCAATGAGAGTGTCATATTCATCTCCCACTTCCTCTGAGGGCTAGGCTTTAGTCTTAATCCCTTCGTTAGAGGGCTTGTGTTTTATTATGGGCTAGATTTTCATGATCTAGCTCCAGATTCCTTCCTTCACATCTCGTCATTTATCGTCATGTGTGAGGCCTTCCTCCGCATTATGCCACACTTTGGCTTAATTATGGCTCAAGACCTTGAATGTGAAGCTGAAGATGATTGACAGGCGACACGCGGAGTGCGGAGGCGCTATAATAAGCAAAGGTGCCAACGCCTTATGGCCAAAGGGTTCCTTCTCGGAGGTGTCTGACCTATGGCAACGGGAATGGTTTTACATCACTGCGCCTCGAGGGAGTAAGTGGGCGGCCGCCCCGGCCTTCCGCTCTACCTCTCCGCCACAGCTTGTATCATGGGTCAACAAGGGGCTGGACTGGGGATCGGATAATTATTTGCCGATCTTGCAAAGCCGCATTCAGGATCTCCTCAAGAGGGATATTAGTCTCGTCAAAGTAATTCAAGTAATGTTAGTTCGTCGGGTCCCTCCATGCCAACGTCGATCTCTCTGTATGTGGGAGTTCAACCCGGAAGGACCGTGAAACATTCAACACTTCTTCGGCGTGACGCTCGAAGGGATGTCTCGGTTATTCTTCGGATCACGAATAAAGTGTCCGGACACAATAGAAGATGCGAGTCTCAACTGCAACCGTCCAGATACCCAAGTTAGTAACTCCGCGACCGAACATGCTGTCATTATATTTGTCATAACATTGTTCTGAAAAACCACTCTTGGCCAGGACTGGATAAGAAAGGCAGAGAGGATCAGGTGTTCGGCCCCTCTTCTCGAAGGCTCACTGGATCCTGTACTAACCAGGATGTTGGCTTGCACACCTTATCAAGTGCCATCAGGGGAGGACGAGGGCAGGAATAGGGAAGCCAGAAGCGGGCTTCATGCTGGAGGTACATTACGCATCCTAACCGGGGGAATTAGTGCTCCCGTGTTGGAGGATGATAGGGGAGGAGAATCTAGAATCCCCTCTCCCCACGGGAAGAAAAGGACCGCCCCTGAAGACTTGGAAATGGAGGTTTCCAAACGAGGGAAGAAATCCTCACCAGGGGGCCCTTCCTAGGAGAGTATCATGTAGCGCCCACAAGGGGGCCATCTGTCGACCGAGCCGTAAGTGAACAAAGGCACTTTAGTAAGCATGCCCCACTCTTTTCCTGAGAATAACAACCGAGACATATGTTTTGCAGTCCGGCTCATAGCCCTTCTCAACAATGTTCGTCCTCGAGGGATCTTCTTCCGGAGATGATGGAGAGCGAAATGCCTCCTCCTGCTTCCCCGCCTCATGAGGCGGACGACCCTGAGGTGTCATCCTAGAGGATCTCTCCCAAACCGCAAAGGCTAGAAGGTAACTCTTCGGCTGCCCAAAGTCCAGAGTTCTCGGCTCCTAAGGAGACCAACAGAAAAAACCCGGTATTGTCCAATGTACATCCGGATACATTGATGGGTCTTCTGCAGCAAGCAGATATATCAGAGGCACATCGTACCTTAATGGGTACGATGGTGGAGAGGATTTCATCCGCGAAAAGCGGGTTGAATGAAGCTTTTACGAGCCTGCTAAGACGCTTTGAGGTATGCAAAGTGATATATATTTTTTTGATTGTACCATACACGCAAGGTGTGCTTTGTATATATAGTAGCCCCTAAGACTCTGGTTGCCGTCAGGACGAGGCGAGCAGAGGATCATAGCCTCAGGTAATGATAGCGCTGCTTTTGTGCGCAGGCGGCTGCAGATCCGGCGGCTGACCGAACTGCTGAATTGGCCGAACTGAGGCGGTAATTTTACGTGGCGGATGCGGACATCACGCTTGTGAACAAGCGGCTTGACGAGGCATAGGGTATGTATATTTGAGTGGTCAGCAAATATTAATAAGAGCATGATGCTAGTATTTATAATACGCTTTTGACTGCAGATGGAGCTGCCGCCATGGAGACCCTTCGGGCAGAACTTGCCCGAGCCAAGGAGCAAGCCAGGAGAAGTGATGCGGCCGCCCTGAAGGCATCCGAAGAATTGAAAGCCGAACAGGTTGCTCATCGCCAAAGTGATGATAAAATAGCCAACATGGCTATTGAGTTACAAAATTCCGCCAGTCGATCTATGCTTCTCGAAAGGGAAAACCAAACAAAAACGGCTGACCTAGAGAAGGCCTTGCAAGCAGCGAAGGAAACTCGCTCTGAAATCAGAGCGGCGCGAGAGGAGCTTCGACAAGTCGGTGATATCGTAGCCGGGAAGACCTTTTTATTGCGAACGAAGTTTGGCGGTTCGAAATATGCCCCTCTACCTCTTGATCAATTGTGGAGTTCTACAGATGCATATTTGGATTTAGCAAAGAGTGCTGCTGATGCGACTCTTTGTGTTCGGCGTTTAGCGTGCCGAAGATCATGAAGTCGACAAATTGTTCTGGTCGCAGTTCAGTAATCCAAGGCGTCCACTGCTGTTGAATGAGCAAATGGCCGAGTGGGCCGAGCTCCATAGGTTGTCCGGTCTTGCCATGAAGGCTGTCATGGATCATCTGTGGCCGAAGGAACCAAGTCCAGATAGTTATTTTGGTTTGGTGCAACGATTTATTTGTACTGTGCCGCATATCGACGCTTTCAAGAGATCAGCGTGCATAGAGGGTGCGTGGATGGCTCTTGCCCATGTTAAGACGTATTGTGCGAAGATGGAGGCCACCGATATCGCAACCAGGGGTCCTTCGGGAGGCCAGGACTCACCCGAGCACTATTTTGAAGAAGTCTTAGAAGGTGCCCGTTTAATAGAGGCTCAGTGCTCAAAGAATACCATGTTCAAGTGACATGTATTTTGATTGTAAAAACAATGCTTTTGATAATAAAGGCTATATTTATACTTTTGCCCGTGAAGTATTGTAGTGCCTCTTGTGCGGCCGCTTATGTATATATGTATATAACCTGAAAGTTTGCAGTCGTCGGCTTCAGCCGCCTCGCATATAATGCGGGGGTGTTCGGCAAAGCGCGTAATCACACTTGATCCAATGTCTTGGTCCGTTAAGGAGGTGGTAGAGCGGCGAACGAGGCAATCAGACTATATAGCTTTAACACTTTCACTTAGCCATAGGAGTTTGACGGTGGGGCTATTATATAGCCCATGGTATGTCCGCATTCATCCGAATATGGTGCATGTACATACATGACTGGGAAACCAGTCCTTCGTTAATGCGGAGGAATCGCGAAGATTCCGCTGAGTCATCGAGTGGTTGACCAATCTCTCGCTTTATCATGACAGTCAGTTTTCGGCTTTCTCTACTGAGGTGCTCATCCGGATGAACCAGGGCACAATTGCAGTAGTTCTCCCGGTGCCACCTTAGCCGACGGAGCGGAACGTAAGGTAGCAAAACACGGGAGCCGGGCAAACCCAACTATTGACCAAAGACATGATTCGGAGCTGATGCATACAAGGCAAAACTCGCGACGCCGAACACTCCCGAAGGTATTCGGACTTTACAACATATACTGGGCTGACGACCGCCCTCGATAATGAACCCTGAATTTCCAGGTATGTGCATTAGTCTGGCGTGACGAAAGAGCGGATGTGGTGAGAGCATAGGTCTCAAAAACACACTGGTTGCTGCCCTTGTAACGTCAATTTTAGATCGGAGAATAATAAGCTTGCCAATAATGCTGGTATCCCTCTTGGCCGTTTTAGGTACCAGGAGGTGTGAGCGAACAAGAGACAATAAAAAAAAGGTTTACACAGGGTCTTAATCTAAAAAGAAACCTTTGAATGGGGCCCTGTTGCACGTCTGCGCCTTTGTCTCCGTTGTGCCGTATGCTAGAAGGGTGTAGCACCATGGTTATTTGTAAAGGAAAAGGAAAAGCCTAGGTGAAAGAATCTGGTGTGACCGTGCGAAAAGTTGGTTATTCTTAATGAACCATGAGAATTCAATCTATTGAGTATTAATAGGTTCAAGCCAAACTATGGACCCCTTTATATGCGGGCAGCCCCTAGCACCACATATGGGGGCATAGCCATTAATCACACTCAGGTTTATCTGGGCTGCTACAACTAGTGGTGCGCCGAACACGTCTAGCCATGTCCATGGTCTTGAAAACCGATCAGTTACTCGGGTTGGAGGGGCCATTTCGTGGTTCGGCTGCTAGAGCCGCCATGTAGTCTTCTGCGCGAAGAGAGCGCTCTGTGTTGCCGCTGATAGTGATGACGCCACGTGGACCGGGCATCTTCAGTTTGAGATAAGCATAATGCGGTACTGCATTGAAACGAGCAAAGGCCATTCTTCCGAGTAGTGCATGATAGCCGCTTAGGAACGGAGCGATGTCGAAGATTAGTTCCTCACTTTGAAAGTTGTCGGGAGAACCGTATACAACCTCTAAAGTTAGAGAGCCCATACAGCGGGCCTCTACGCCTGGTATTACTCCTTTAAAGGTAGTAGTACTTTGGTTGATTCTTGACGGGTCTATCCCCATCTTGCAGACAGTGTCCTGATATATCAGATTAAGACTACTGCCGACGTCCATGAGGACTCGGGTGAAATGGTATCCGCCAATTATTGGGTCAAGTACCAAGGCAGCCGAACCTCCATGTCGGATACTAGTCAGATGATCCCTGCGATCGAAGGTGATTGGGCAGGCTGACCATGGGTTGAATTTGGGGGCGACGGGCTCTACAGCGTATACGTCTCGGAGTGTGCATTTGCGCTTCCTTTTTGGTACGTGTGTGACATAGATCATGTTCACTGTTTTGACCTCCGGTGGAAACTTTTTCTGTCCCCAATGTTCGATTGGCGAGGTTTGTCCTCATCTTCACTTGGTGGTTCCCTCCCCTTGTGTTCGGCATTTAGCGTGCCGGCCTGCTTGAAGACCCAGCATTCTCTGCTGGTGTGATTCGCAGGCTTCTCGGGGGTGCCATGAATCTGACAGGATCTGTCTAGAATTCTATTTAGGCTGGACGGTCCATCTTTGTTGCCTTTAAATGGCTTTTTCCGTTGACCGGGTCTAGAGCCCATGAATCCGGCATTTACCGTCATGTTATCTAGGCTGTCTTCATTATTTCGACACTTGTTTTTATTGCGTCGCGGCTTTCCATTGCCATCCCTGATTTCGGATGTGCATGGGTCGCTGGTGCCGCTGCGGGCCAACCAACTGTCCTCACCCGCGCAAAAGCGGGTCATAAGAGTTGTTAGGGCTGCCATTGTCCTCGGCTTTTCCTGGCCGAGGTGTCTGGCGAGCCATTCGTCCCGGACACTATCTCTGAAAGCTGCCAAGGCTTCGGCATCTGGACAGTCGACGATTTGGTTCTTCTTGGTGAGGAATCTGTTCCAAAGTTTACGGGCTGACTCTTCGGGTTGTTGAATAATGTGATTTAAATTGTCTACATCCTGAGGTCGGACATATGTCCCTAGAAAATTAGCCCTGAAAGCATCCTCAAGTTCCTCCCAACTTCCAATTGAATTTTCTGGGAGGCTTTTCAACCAGTGTCGAGTTGGTCCCTTCAACTTGAGGGGCAGGTATTTGATGGTGTGGAGATCATCTCCGCGAGCCATGTGGATGTTAAGAATAAAGTCTTTAATCCAGACTGTTGGGTCTGTCGTTCCATTGTATGCCTCGATGTTTACGGGTTTAAATCCCTCTGGAAATTCATGATCCAGCACCTCATCAGTGAAGCACATGGGGTGTGTGGCACCCCTGTACTTGGATGTGTCATGGCGTGGGTCTGACGGCTATAGTGTTCGGTGTTGATTCTGAGCTGGTAGTTGATCAATATAGTCGATCCAGCGGTTGTGATCCTGCGTAGAGATGCGCTTCCTAGATCCATAGATGGACCTGGCCATACCAGCTCTTTTGTCCAGCTGCTCACGTAGGTCGTGTGCAGATTTGTGTGCGGTGTCGTTAGCCTCTCTTCCCCGGCCACGGGGTGATCGGTCCGGCAAATCGGTCATATTGTTTTTCGGATGGATGGGCTCTATAGCCTCGTCATCGAATTCGGGCAGCATCTTGCACTTTGGGAAGCTCTTTGTGTGGCGATCACCGCCGTATATTTCGTCAGTGTCAAGAACTTTTTCCATCTGTGGTTGAGCGTATCCTGCGCGGCTTTAAGCCGTTGCTTCTGCTTCTTCAGGCTCCTCGCATGTAACGCCCCGAGACCGATGTGCCAGGTGTCTTCCAGTCATTCGCCGTTGTTGCCATGTCATTTGCTTGCGTGTTGGACTTTGCCATGTCATCATCTGTATTTCATTTGCATGTTTTTCAAAACTTGCATCCATTTGGGTTCCCCCGGTTCTCTCTGTTGTCCGTTCTGAGCCCAACCACACTCGCTCGCGCACGTCTCCCCTCTCAGACCTTGTTTCTTGAGTGGGATAAAAACGTTCTCGGAATGGGCCAAGATTTGCCGAGTGGCCTTGGTATATCACCGGTAGACCGCCCGGCAAATTTTGTTCCATTTGGAGGTCATTTGATGCCCCAACGGTTCACCGAGTTAACCGAAAACCCCTTTCTCTTTGCAGCCTAGCACCTCTTCACACAGCCCACCTAGCCCATCTAACTCCCCTCCATGCTATCCGCCTTTCGATCACGATCGTGTGGGCGAAAATCGCACCTCATTTGGACTCTCCTAGCTCCCTCTAGCTATAAATAGGCCCTTCCATTCCATTTTCGCGGATGAAACCCTAGTCCTCTTCCTCCTCACGCCACCGGACAGATCCTCCGCCGCCGGACTGAAGGGGAACGTTGCAGAAAATAAATTTTTTATTATGGTTTCACCAAGATCAATCTATGAGTTCATCTAGCAACGAGAGAGAGGAGTGCATCTACATACCCTTGTAGATCGAGCGGAAGCGTTCAAGAGAACGGGGTTGAGGGAGTCGTACTCATCGTGATCCAAATCACCGGAGATCCTAGTGCCGAACGGATGGCACCTCCGCGTTCAACACACGTACGGTTGGGAAGACGTCTCCTCCTTCTTGATCCAGCAAGGGGAAAGGAGAGGTTGATGAAGATCCAGCAGCACGACGGCGTGGTGGTTGATGCAGCAGCGATCTTGGCAGGGCTTCGCCAAGCTTCTGCGAGAGGGAGAGGTGTAGCAAGGGGAGAGGGAGGCGCCAAGAGCATGGGTGCGGCTGCCCTCCCTCTCCCCTCTATATATAGGGCCCCTAGGGGGGCGCCGGCCCTAGGAGATGGGATCTCCTAGGGTGGGTGGCGGCCAAGGGGGTGGCTTGCCTCCCAAGGCAAGTGGAGGCGCCCCCCACCCCTAGGGTTTCCAACCCTAGGCGCAGGGGGGCCCAAGGGGGGGCACCAGCCCTCCAGGGGATGGTTCTCCTCCCACTTCAGCTCATGGGGCCCTCTGGGATAGGTGGCCCCACCCGGCGGACCCCCCGGGACCCTTCCGGTGGTCCCGGTACAATACCGGTGACTTCCGAAACTTTCCCGATGGTCGAAACCTGACTTCCTATATATAATTCTTTACCTCCGGACCATTCCGGAACTCCTCGTGATGTCCGGGATCTCATTCGGGACTCCGAACAACTTTTGGTTTACTGCATACTCATATCTCTACAACCCTAGCGTCGCCGAACCTTAAGTGTGTAGACCCTACGGGTTCGGGAGACATGCAGACATGACCGAGACGCCTCTCCGGTCAATAACCAACAACGGGATCTGGATACCCATGTTGGCTCCCACATGCTCCTCGATGATCTCATCGGATGAACCACGATGTCGAGTATTCAATCAATCCCATATATAATTCCCTTTGTCAATCGGTACGTTAGTTGCCCGAGACTCGATCGTCGGTATCCCAATACCTCGTTTAATCTCGTTACCGGCAAGTCACTTTACTCGTACCGTAATGCATGATCCCGTGACCAGACACTTGGTCACATTGAGCTCATTATGATGATGCATTACCGAGTGGGCCCAGAGATACCTCTCCGTCATACGGAGTGACAAATCCCAGTCTTGATTCGTGCCAACCCAACAGACACTTTCGGAGATACCCGTAGTGCACCTTTATAGTCACCCAGTTACGTTGTGACATTTGGCACACCCAAAGTACTCCTACGGTATCCGGGAGTTGCACAATCTCATGGTCTAAGGAAATGATACTTGACATTTGGAAAAGCTCTAGCTAAACAAACTACACGATCTTTGAGCTATGCTTAGGATTGGGTCTTGTCCATCACATCATTCTCCTAATGATGTGATCCTTTTATCAATGACATCCAATGTCCATAGTCAGGAAACCATGACTATCTGTTGATCAACAAGATAGTCAACTAGAGGCTCACTAGGGACATGTTGTGGTCTATGTATTCACACGTGTATTACGATTTCCGGATAATACAATTATAGCATGAATAACAGACAATTATCATGAACAAAGAAATATAATAATAACCATTTTATTATTGCCTCTAGGGCATATTTCCAATAGTCTCCCACTTGCACTAGAGTTCAATAATCTAGTTACATTGTGATGAATCGAACACCCATGGAATTCTGGTGTTGATCATGTTTTGCCCTAGGGAGAGGTTTAGTCAACGGATTTGCCACATTTAGGTCCGTATGTACTTTACAAATATCTGTGTCTTCATCTTGAACATTTTCACGAATGGAGTTGAAGCGACGCTTGATGTGCCTGGTCTTCTTGTGAAACCTCGGCTCCTTGGCAGATGCAATAGCTCCAGTGTTGTCACAGAAGAGTTTGATCGGCCCCGATGCATTGGGTATGAATCCTAGGTCGGTGATCAACTCCTTCACCCAGATTGCTTCATGTGCTGCCTCCGAGGCTGCCATGTACTCCACTTCACATGTAGATCCCGCCACGATGCTTTGCTTGCAACTGCACCAGCTTACTGCCCCACCATTCAAAATATACACGTATCCGGTTTGTAACTTTGAGTCATCCAGATCTATGTCGAAGCTAGCGTCGATGTAACCCTTTACGATGAGCTCTTCATCACCTCCAAAAATGAGAAACATATCCTTAGTCCTTTTCAGGTACTTCAGGATATTCTTGACCGTTGTCCAGTGTTCCTTGCCGGGATTACTTTGGTACTTTCCTACCAAACTCACGGCAAGGCTTACATCAGGTCTGGTACACAGTATGGCATACATAATAGACCCTATGGCTGAGGCATAGGGGATGACACTCATCTCTTCTATATCTTCTGCCGTGGTCGGGCATTGAGCCGAGCTCAATTTCACACCTTGCAATACAGGCAAGAACCCTTTCTTGGACTGATCCATATTGAACTTCTTCAATATCTTATCAAGGTATGTGCTTTGTGAAAGACCTATGAGGCGTCTCGATCTATCCCTATAGATCTTGATGCCTAATATGTAAGCAGCTTCTCCAAGGTCCTTCATTGAAAAACACTTGTTCAAGTAGGCCTTAATGCTGTCCAAAAGTTCTATATCATTTCCCATCAAAAGTATGACATCTACATATAATATGAGAAATGCTACAGAGCTCCCACTCACTTTCTTGTAAACGCAGGCTTCTCCATAAGTCTGCATAAACCCAAACGCTTTGATCATCTCATCAAAGCGAATGTTCCAACTCCGAGATGCTTGCACCAGCCCATAAATGGATCGCTGGAGCTTGCATACCTTGTTAGCATTCTTAGGGTCGACAAAACCTTCCGGCTGCATCATATACAGTTCTTCCTTAAGATAGCCGTTAAGGAATGCCGTTTTGACGTCCATCTGCCATATCTCATAATCATAGTATGCGGCAATTGCTAACATGATTCGGACAGACTTCAGCTTCGCTACGGGAGAGAAAGTCTCATCGTAGTCAACCCCTTGAACTTTCCGATAACCCTTAGCGACAAGTCGAGCTTTATAGATGGTAACATTACCATCCGCGTCCGTCTTCTTCTTAAAGATCCATTTGTTTTCTATCGCTCGCCGATCATCGGGCAAGTCTGTCAAAGTCCATACTTTGTTTTCATACATGGATTCTATCTCAGATTGCATGGCTTCAAGCCATTTGTTGGAATTTGGGCCCGCCATCGCTTCTTCATAGTTCGAAGGTTCACCGTTGTCTAACAACATGATTTCCAGGATAGGGTTGCCATACCACTCTGGTGTGGAACGTGTCCTTGTGGACCTAGAAGTTTAGTAGCAACTTGATCCGAGGTACCTTGATCATCATCATTAATTTCCTCTCCAGTCGGTGTAGGCACCATAGGAAAATCTTCCTGAGCTGCGCTACTTACCGGTTCAAGAGGTAGTACTTCATCAAGTTCCACTTTCCTCCCACTTACTTCTCTCGAGAAAAACTCTTTCCCCAGAAAGGACCCGTTCTTGGCAACAAAGATCTTGCCTTCGGATCTAAGGTAGAAGGTATACCCAATGGTTTCCTTAGGGTATCCTATGAAGACGCATTTTTCTGACTTGGGTTCGAGATTTTCAGGTTGAAGTTTCTTGACATAAGCATCGCATCCCCAAAATTTTAGAAACGACAGCTTAGGTTTCTTCCCAAACCATAATTCATACGGTGTCGTCTCAACGGATTTAGACGGTGCCCTATTTAAAGTGAATGTAGCTGTCTCTAGAGCGTATCCCCAAAAAGATAGCGGTAAATCGGTAAGAGACATCATAGATCGCACCATATCCAATAAAGTGCGATTACGACGTTCAGACACACCGTTACGCTGAGGTGTTCCAGGCGGCGTGAGTTGTGAAATGATTCCACATTTCCTTAAGTGCGTACCAAATTCATGACTTAAATATTCTCCTCCACGATCTGATCATAAGAACTTTATCTTTCGGTCACGTTGATTCTCTACTCATTTTGAAATTCCTTGAACTTTTCAAAGGTCTCAGACTTGTGTTTCATCAAGTAGACATACCCATATCTACTCAAGTCATCAGTGAGAGTGAGAACATAACGATATCCTCCGCGAGCCTTAACGCTCATTGGACCGCACAGATCAGTATGTATGATTTCCAATAAGTTGGTTGCTCGCTCCATCGTTCCGGAGAACGGAGTCTTGGTCATTTTCCCCATGAGGCATGGTTCGCATGTGTCAAATGATTCATAATCGAGAGACTCTAAAAGTCCATCAGCATGGAGCTTCTTCATGCGCTTGACACCAATGTGACCAAGGCGGCAGTGCCACAAGTATGCGGGACTATTGTTATCAACTTTACATCTTTTGGTATTCACACTATGAATATGTGTAACATCACGTTCGAGATTCATTAAGAATAAACCATTGACCATCGGGCATGACCATAAAACATATCTCTCATTGAAAGTGCAATCGTGCCCTTAATCATATTTTGATGTTGATGACAACACATATGCTCGGGACTAATCATGTTTATCAAGTATATCTCAGGATTATGTTCCAAAGACCGTGTGCATGGATCATGACTAGGGACAAAAGCATATAACTCAAGAATGGAGATACAAGATATTGACTTCATTTATGGTTTGTTCTTGAGTATAGGGATCCCGCACTATTAAGAGCGGATCGATGGATCTGTGAAAAACTTGCTCAAAAGTTGCTATCTATATACCTTGCCTTCGGACGTCCGGTGTTCTACGGACGTCCGGTCCTTCCTGATTGCCCGGACGTCCGGACACTTCCGGACGTCCGACACTTCCACAATAGAAACATTTTTACGGATGTGCGGAACCCTCCGGACGTCCAACACTTTCACATCAGAAGCATTCTTATGGATGTCCGGCCCCGCTCGGACGTCCGTATCCTGTAAACTGGATTGTGGGTCACACTTTTCACAGCGGCTGGTCGTCCGATGACTGTCGGACGTCCGGACCCATTTGGTCCTCCGGACGTCCGACGTTCTACGGTCGTCCAGCCATCCTGTACCCCAAACGGTCACTTTTTCCCACCACCTATATATACACCCTTCCCTTCCACGGGATAGGGTTGACCATTCACTTTGAGCCTCACAAGAACACTCCTCACTCTCTCTCTCATTCATCCACACTAAATCCTAGATTCCCAAGTGTTCTAGGAGCATTTTGAGAGAAGTTCTCCAATCAAGTGATAGATCCACTTCTTCCCCTTCTTTGCACCAAAGGAATTCGTGACTTGAGCAAGTTTTGAGCATTTCCCCATCGGTCTTGTTACTCTTGGAGGTTGGAGACTCCTAGGCGGTAGGAGTCATCCGGAGGGGGATCGAACTTTGTGATTACCCTCGGAAAAGTTTGTGAGGGTTTGGAGACCACCCCAAGGTCTACCACTAGTTGTTGAGAAACGCCTCCGTGGTGTTGTCTCAAAGGGAGAATAGGGTGAGCCTTCGTGGCGTTGGTGTGCCTTCGTGATAACATCCATCCCTCTAACGGTGACTAGCTTCCCTCCAAGGAAGTGAACATCGGCTTACATCCTCGTCTCCCAGAGTTGCAGTTATTCCTAACCTTAACTCTCTACTTGTGGTTACTTGTCTCTTTACACTTGCATACATTATATTGTGCTTGCCTACTTACGTGTTTGTGTCATTTGCTTAGTACTTTGTGCTCACGTGCAATTGTTAGGATCATCTTCATATTCCGCATTATTGCCTAAAAATTGCCAAGTAATAATTAAAATTTGTAATTGTACCTATTCACCCCCCCCCCTCTAGGTCCATCTCGATCCTTTCAATTGGTATTTGAGCCTCGTGCTCTATTCTTGCGGCTTAACCGCCCTAGAGTGAGATGAACCCAGATGGGACTCCCCTGGTTGTAGATCCTAAGGATAAAGGCGAGGCTTCTTCTGAAGTCAAGTCCTTTACGTCTCAGGATCTAGAACGGGCCCTTGCTAAGCAAAAAGAGGAGCATGATGCTTATCTTGAGGCCTTGGTCCAACTGAGATTAGCCACGTTGTCCGCGGTGCTTGCACCACACTCAAGTGGTGTGAGTCCGAGGCCAACTGTGCCTACTTCATCACTTGGTCAACAACCTCCTAGCAATGAACACACCAGTGTTCCTTGGCTTTATGCAAGACCTCAGGTTGAGAAACCAAGATATAACCCTCAAGGCAAACCTCCTTTACTTACTGCTACTGCCGATTTTGCATTGTGGAAAGTTGCTATGCAGGATCATCTTCGACATGGAAACGATGAGATGCTGGAGATTATAGAGTATGGCTATCATGTGGTTGATCCAAAGAACCCCACACCAAGAGAAATATATGACAAGAACCTCAATGACACGGCAATCATGTGTATAAGGAGAGGTATGGATGAAAAGCAAAGGAGACCGTTCATACACATCAAAAGTGCCAAGGAACTATGGGAAAGTATTATACGATCCAGGACTGGCACTTCTACCCTCCGGAGTGCTCAATATGAAATTGCCAAGGGGCAATTGCAAAATTTTTGTATGGAAAAAGGTGAAACCCCCAATCAACTCCTTGAGCATCTCATGAATCTCACTACAGATATTGAGTCATGTGAGTGTGACAAGACACAAGATGGATTCAATATGACTAAGAGGTTTCTTGTGGATAAGTTGCTTCATGCTCTTGCTCCATATCATCATCAAATGGTGTGGGACATAAGACAACACCATACCTTCAAGGAAATGACTACAGATGACATCATATCCACCTTCCAACTATTTGAAGAGTCAAAGGCCAATGCCACAAAACATCTTGCCATGCATGGTTCCCCATCATCAAAAATCAATCTTGCATTGAAGGCCAAGCAAGTATGTGAAGATGAGCAAAGTGAAGAAGAAGAAGAAGATGATGAGGATGAAGATGGTAATGAGATTGACTCCGACGAGGGCCCTTCGTATGAAGACATGGCTCTTTTTGTCAAGAAGTTTAGTGCCGGAAAATTCAAGGGAAGATTTCAAAAGAAGAAAGTGAGAAAATGCTACAACTGTGAAGAAACTAGTCACTTCTCCAACGAGTGCCCTTATGAGAAGAGAGAAGATAAACCAAGGTTTCCCAAGACCTTTCCCAATAAGAAGTTGCCAAATCCTTTGAACTCCAAGCTCAAGAAGAGAGATGGAATGGCAATAGTTGCTCAAGAAGAATCTGATCCGGATGATGTTAGTGGTGTTGCCGGAGTTGCTCAAGACTCTCAAAACACGTTGAGGTTAGTAAACAAGAGTGGTGACGTGGTCACCTACAACTACATGAAAGATTACAAGGGCAACGCTCACAAGTGCCTAATGGCAAAGGCCATGGTTGAAGAAGGAGAGGACCAAAGCTCTTCTGACAAGGTCAAGGTAACTCCACGATCAAATCCTCCTCTTTTCACACCTTCTACTCCTAGTGATGAGTACCTTGATGCGGAGGATAGCTATGAGGATGACGATCTAGATGATCCTATGATTGCTAAACTTAATAAGTTCATGTGCTCCCTCAAAGGAAAGAAACTCACTATGTTTTGTATGCTTACGGAGATGGTGAGTAAGCACACCATCACCATTAAGGAACTCGAAACCCTCGTCACCGAGGAAAAGGAAAAGTGTGAAATCCTTGAGCGGAAAGTCCAATATGAGGAAGCACGAAATGATGAACTATGCTTAAAAATTGGTGCAAACATTGATGTTCACACTAATGATCTTGCCTCCTTGAAAAAGGCTATTGACTCTTGTGAAGAGTTAATGAATGATAAAAGCAAGCTTGTGAAGTCTCATGCTTCTCTATCTAAGGATTGTGAGCTTCTATCCGTGTCCCTCAAGACTAAGGAAGGAGAGCTCACCGTTCTTAGAAGAGTTTTGAGACGCTCAAACTTACTTATCTTGAAACTTTAGCCAAGGCTTACTCTTCCCCTATTATAAATGTTGATGCTTGTGCTACTAACTCTAGTAGTGATCTAGCATCTATTCTTGAGGAAAATCGTTTTCTCAAGGCTCAAATTGAGAAAGGTCTCATGACATTTGCTCAAGGGCAAAAGAATCTTGATGAGATTTTGAGCCAACACAATGAGGTGTTTGCCAAAGAGGGACTTGGGTTTGACCCTAGCACAAGCAAGAAGAAGACGTCCTCCCAAAAGTGCACAACTCCTCTAAACGAAACTTTTGTAAGAGAAGGGCACAAGGAGAAAGGTAAGGTTGTGAGTGGGAAGGCCACAAGGGGCATGCCCACTCTCAACAAGCCTAAAGAGTTCATGCCTCCTTCCTATGTACTTCATAAGACTAAGGATGGAGAAGTCTTTGCAAAATTTGTTGGTCCTCGAAATGCATTCCGTTTCTATGCTATTTGGGTCCCTAAGACCCTTTTAACTAACTTGAGAGGTCCCATTGCAAAATGGGTGCCTCTAACCAAGTCCTAATTGTGTGTAGGTAAGCTTCTCCGATGGAGTGAAATGGGCGATTGATAGTGGATGTACAAATCATATGACCGGAGATAGCAAATTGCTCTACGATTTCATGGAAGCTATTCAACCATTCATGAGCATTATGTTTGGTGGAGGTTCAAAAGGACAGGTACTCGGATTGGGCAAGGTGGCTATCACCAACGACATGTCTCTTGCAAATGTTATGCTTGTCCAATCCCTTAAATATCACTTGCTTTATGTTCGCCAATTGGCTTCTGTTGGTTATGATACACTCTTTGGACTAACGGATGTGAAAGTCTTTAAGAGAGATACTCTCGAAGTGGCCTTTGTTGGAGAGTTGGATGGCAACCTTTACACGGTTGATTTCTCGAAAGAGAGCACATTCCATGCAACTTGTCTAATGGCCAAGGCTGACAAGGGGTGGCTATGGCATCGCCGGCTAGCCCATGTCGGCATGAGAAATCTTCAAGATCTCTTAAAGGGGAATCACATCCTTGGACTAACCAATGTCTCTTTTGAGAAAGATCGTGTGTGTAGTGCATGCATAGCCGGGAAGCAACATCAATCAAAGCACCCACCCAAGAACATAGTATCTACTTCAAGGCCCTTGGAGCTCCTTCATGTGGAACTTCTTGGGCCTCCTTCATGGGATAGTCTTGGTGGGAAAAAGTATGGGCTTGTCATTGTTGATGATTACTCAAGATATACATGGGTGTTCTTCCTCAAGTCCAAGGACGAAACGAAGATCACCTTCATTGATTTTGCCAAGCAAGCCCAACGCAAGTTTGACAAAGAAATCCGAGCAATAAGGAGTGACAATGGCTCTGAGTTCAAGAACTATACCTTGGAAGAATTTCTTAGTGATGAAGGGATTGAGCATCAATATTCAGCTCCATACACTCCTCAGCAAAAATGGTGTAGCCGAACGGAAGAACCGCACACTTGTAGAATTGGCAAGGTCCATGTTGGATGAATACAAGTCACAACATAGTTTTTGGGTTGAAGCTGTCAATACCGCATGTCATGCATCAAACTGACTCTTCCTCCGCACTATATTGGAAAAGACTCCATATGAGCTTCTAACTGGAAACAAGCCAAATGTCAAGTACTTTCGTGTATTTGGGTGCAAATGTTTCATTCTCAACAAAAGAGAATGGTTAGGAAAATTTCAATCCAAAACAATTGAGGGTATATTTGTTGGTTATGGATCAAACTCTCACGCCTATAGAGTCTACAACAAATCCAATGGATGTGTTGTAGAAACTTGTGATGTGGTGTTTGATGAATTTAATGGCTCCCATGGGGAGCAAGTTGATCTAAGTGATGTAGGTGAAGAAGATTCTTCTCAAGACATTTTGAACATGGGTGTTGGTGCACTTCTTCCTATGTAACAAGAACCTCATGGTGATGAAGAAGAAGATGGAGGTCTCACGCATCATCAAACTACTTCAACATCCATACCAACACAAGTTCCTAGTGTTCAACCTATACCCTTAGCCCAAGTTGATGAGGTTGATCAAGTCTCACTTAATGATAATCATCAAGAACAAGATCATCATCAAGAGCAAGAACAAGAAAGTCCAATCATGGATGACGAACCTCAACAAATGCAACATGAACAAGAAGATCTTCCTCCACACGTGAATGATCCATATGTTGAAGATGTGGATGATGGACATGAAGTCGAACCTCGTGAAACCCTCACCTCCATCATGCCTCGAGTGGCCGGTCGTGTTGATGTTGACAAAATCCTCACCCGCATCTCGGAATGTAGAGTCACTCGTAAACATTTGACAAACTTTTGTGCTCACTTCTCGTTTGTGTCTAGTATTGAACCACTCAAGGTACAAGAGGAATTGATGGACAATGATTGGCTTGTTGCTATGCAAGAAGAGTTGAACAATTTTGAACGCAACCAAGTGTGGTCACTAGTCAAGAGGCCGTCCACCGAGCACAACGTCGTTGGAACAAAATGGATTTTCAAGAACAAGCAAGATGAAAATGGTGTCATCATCCGCAACAAGGCAAGGTTAGTGGCACAAGGGTACTAACAAGTTGAAGGTTTGGACTTTGGTGAGACCTTTGCCCCCGTTGCCCATCTTGAATCCATTCGCATTTTACTTGCTTATGCCGCTTTCAATGGTTTTACATTACATCAAATGGATGTGAAGAGTGATTTCCTTAACGGTCCTCTACAAGAAGAAGTATATGTGTCACAACCACCCGGGTTCGTTGATCCCTTTCACAAAGACTATGTGTATAAACTTCATCAGGCTTTGTATGGCCTCAAACAAGCACCTCGTGCTTGGTATGATCATTTGAAGAAGTTTTTACTCGATGATGGTTTCGTGAGAGGGGTGATCGATCCCACTCTTTTTACTAAGAGGGACAAGGGTGATTTGATTCTATGCCAAATCTATGTAGATGACATCATTTTTGGTTCTCCTAACATCCATTTGTGCAAGAAGTTTGCAGATTCAATGACCAAGAATTTTGAAATGTCACTCAATACGGATTTGAAGTTCTTTCTCGGATTTCAAATTCAACAATTTCAAGAAGGAATTTTCTTATCTCAAGCAAAGTACCTCAAGGATATTCTAAAAAAGTTTGGTATGTCTGACGCTAGTCCATGCAAGACACCCATGCCAACCAAAATCACTCTCACTAAAGACACAAATGGTACTCCTTTCGACCCATCTACTTACCGCTCTATGATTGGTTCATTGCTTTATCTTTGTGCATCTAGACCAGACATCATGTTCAGTGTATGCATGTGTGCTAGATTTCATGCTTTCCCTAAGGAAAGTCATCATAAGGCGGTTAAGCATATTCTTAGATACCTTGTTCACACCCCAAAGTTGGGCCTCTGGTACCCCAAGGATGCTAAGTTTGATCTCATTGGGTACACGGATGCGGATTGGGCTGGAGACAAAGTGGATTGTAAGTCCACATCCGGTGGATGTCAGTTTCTTGGACGATCCTTGGTGAGTTGGTCCTCGAAGAAACAAAATTGTATTGCTCTCTCTGCCGCAGAAGCTGAATACATTGTTGCCGCTAGTTGTGCAACTCAGTTGTTATGGATGAGGCAAACTTTGAAGGATTACTGTATCACCTATAGAAATGTGCCTCTTCTGTGTGATAATGAAAGTGCCATCAATATTGCTGAGAACCCCAAAGATCATCTCCGCACCAAACACATTGATATTAGGTATCATTTCTTGAGAGATCATGTTGAAAAGGGTGATGTTCACATTGATCACATTGGTACAGATTTTCAACTAGCAGATATCTTCACCAAACCTCTAGATGAAGCAAGGTTCTGTCAACTTAGGCGTGAACTTGGTATCTTGGAGCTTGACAACATTATGTGAAATCTAGTACCTAGTCATGCATGAATCTAATGTCTTGTCATGATGTAGGCATATACTTAGGGGGAGACATTCAATTCATGAATGTTCTCGCCCTACTCAATGCATAAAAAGAACCAACACTCTCAAAGTATCCATGGGTCTAGACCTATGGTGCTTTAACATGATGGAGTAGTGACTATGCACTCAAAGTTCAAGTCTTTCTGTGTCATGTCATGTCTACTCAGACATTGTGGCATTAGCCACCACTTGTAGTATATGGCTATGATTGAGTAAGGTAGGATATGAGTTACTACATAAATAAGTTTTACTGTGAAAAAAATGCCTTTCTCCTCATCATGATCAGCACCTGCATTCTTGACTCCTGTCAAAACTTCTGGCGTCGGACGTCCGTAGGTTCCGGACGTCTGTGTGGTATTTCACTGCTGGACGTCCGTAAGCATCCGGACGTCCGTATATTCTGCTCTGATTACCTTCGACCGGTCGTTCGGCCTCTCCGGACGTCCGTAAAATCCACTCTGGTTCCCTTAAGTTGGCCTAGACGATGAAGCTCTGGACGTCCGGAAGACTCCGGACGTCCGTAAAAACCTTTCTGTTACAATCTGCCCGGTCATCCGAAGCCGTCGGTCGTCCGTAGAATCATCTCTGTCATCCTCTATTTGCTGATGGTCCAGACTCCGGTCGTCCGTCCGTTCCCGGACATCCGGACGCATATGTGACTCCGGTCGTCCGTAGGCTCCGGACGTCCGTACGTTTTTACTGGGCTCTATATATACTGCGCCGTAGGGTTTGTCAACCAACCACATCCTCTCCACTTGTTTCACCGCTGCCGCCGCCGCTCCTGCCGTGCGTCCACTCCCCACAGCCACCCGCCGCCGTACCCCTCACCAGGGTTTCTCACCGCCGCGGATCTGCGACTCGCCGTCTGGCCCGTCCAGCCCGTTCTGCTCGGAGTTTCTCTCCCTGGCCAGTCTGTCGACCCCCTGCTCCAGCATGCCGCTCGGCTCCTCCGTGATCTTCCTCTCAAGGTAGGGCACAACCTTCCCCCCCTCCTCATGCATTCACCCTGATCCATGGAGGGGTGTTGACATGTGCTTTCCTTCTCCCCTAGGTCACGATGCCTTGGTCCAAGAACTCCGCTCGCAAGCAAGTCGCCGGAGGGCCGGCTCGTCCGTCTCATCGTGGTGGCTCCGACGACTCCCAGGAGGAAGATCACCCTCGAAATCGTGCCGCTCATCCTCCCAGCTCGTCCAGTGATTCCTCTTTGGAGGGGTCGGATTTTGAGGATGAGCTTGAAGAGGTGGATCCGTCCCCGATGGTTGGCGTCCGCGTCGCTGCCCCCAAGCCCGACACTCGTCGTCCAACCTTTCAACCTCCTCCTCCTCCGGTGCAACCCCACGGTGATGCCCGTCACATCTCCATTGAGCCTCCACAGTCACTAGGCCGTCATGTTAAGCGTTTCAACGAGGTCCCCAAATCTTCATATCTTAAATTGCGTCGTGATGTAGATCAATTTACTGTTGTTAGGGATTCTCAGGATAGTTGCTTTCGCACAAATATCCAAGCCGACATCTTCACCATGATTGTCATCCCTAAAGGCTTGTCACTTCATGTTTGCATTGATCTTGAGCACATTCGCACTCATCCGGAGAAATATCCAGGAGCCATTGAGCTCATTGAGTCGTCAAATCTAGCTGCTTCATTCACCTTTCAACACGATTTTAACCACGCTGCCATCCATCAGTTTTATGCCACATGTTACTTTGCTCCTGATAACACTGTCACATGGATGACCTCCGACACTGCACTCACAGCATCTTATGCTCAGTTTGTCACTGCACTTGGATTTCCCGACACTGGGTTCAAAATCCACAAGGATGACCCCGACCATAAGCCCAAAGGCATTGCGGTCTGTGCGGATCTTCTTAGACCCATATCATCTTTGTCTAGCACTGAGAAACAAAAGGGTCTAAATCAAGTCTCCATTTGGCGTTTTCCATTCAACATCATTTATCAGTGTGTCATCCGCACCATTTATCCCAAGATGGGTGACAAGGGCTCCTGCAGCAGCTACTGCATTGATCTCATGCATCGCCTCTTCACATCTCCTAAAGGGAAGATAAATGTTCCACACTTTCTATGGCATGAGATCCGCCTTGCTAGCTTCCATCACAAGCGGGCTTTTCCTCATGCACCTTTTATTCAGGCATTTATCGAGAGTGTAGCTCCCTTTCCCATTGCACGCACTCATATACATGAGAGATGGGTCATCCCACCTCACATGGCGGCTGGCCATATTCCTCCTCCTCCCGCTACTGCTAGTCGCACCGCCGCTAGTTTTCCTTCTCATGCTACCCACCCTCCTTCCAGTGATGCCCCCTTTGGGCGCATTGCTCGTTTTCTTGGGAAGGCTCATTCAGCCATGATGAAGATGTTCACCTACCATTGCTCCCAACACCACGATGTGGTCACTCGCATGGTCACTTCCAAGAATGCTCTGAAGGCTCGTCTAAGAGACTCAGGCGTATATGATGTGAGTGACGATGAGCGTCTTCCTGTAGATCCCCCTTCTGATTTTGGTTTTCCCTCCGGTCCTGAGTGGGCTGATTTCTTTGACGAGGCTAGTGGCAGTGGTGTTCATGATGATGATGATGAGGATGATCTTTAATGCTGTTATGTCATTCCCCCTAGTTCTTTTCTTTGGATACTTGATGCCAAAGGGGGAGTAGGCTCCATATGCATGTTACTCTAGCTCATTATGTAATCGAACCTATGTTATGAGTAGTTTGTTAAACTATGTTATGAGTTGTTGAACTATGTTATGAGTTTGTTGAATCTGAGATTTGGTGAATCTATATGAAGTGTAACTCTTGATTATCGTGGCATCAGTTTGAAGGGGAGCCCTCATCATTTTTGTTTTAGTAGTATATGTGGTATCACTTTGAGGGGGAGATCACTCGCTACTCATTCTTATTATGGTTATTGAGCTCCACAACAAATACTTCCGATTACTATTATGAGTATGCATATGAGTTGTCATCAACTACCAAAAAGGGGGAGATTGAAAGTGCAATCATGCCCTTAATCATATTTTGATGTTGATGACAACACATATGCTCGGGACTAATCATGTTTATCAAGTATATCTCAGGATTATGTTCCAAAGACCGTGTGCATGGATCATGACTAGGGACAAAAGCATATAACTCAAGAATGGAGATACAAGATGTTGACTTCATTTATGGTTTGTTCTTGAGTATAGGGATCCCGCACTATTAAGAGGGGATCGATGGATCTGTGAAAAAACTTGCTCAAAAGTTGCTATCTATATACCTTGCCTTCGGACGTCCGGTGTTCTACCGACGTCCGGTCCTTCCTGATTGCCCGGACGTCCGGACACTTCCGGACGTCTGACACTTCCACAACAGAAACATTTTTACGGATGTCCGGAACCCTCCGGACGTCCGACACTTTCACATCAGAAGCATTCTTACGGATGTCCGACCCCGCTCGGACGTCCGTATCCTATACACTGGATTGTGGGTCACACTTTTCACAGCGGCCGGTCGTCCGATGACTTTCGGACGTCCGGACCCATTTGGGCCTCCGGACGTCCGATGTTCTCCGAACGTCGGGCCATCCTATACCCCAAACGGTCACTTTTTCCCACCACCTATATATACACCCTTCCCTTCCACGGTATAGGGTTGACCATTCACTTTGAGCCTCACAAGAACACTCCTCACTCTCTCTCTCATTCATCCACACTAAATCCTAGATTCCCAAGTGTTCTAGGAGCATTTTGAGAGAAGTTCTCCAATCAAGTGATAGATCCACTTCTTCCCCTTCTTTGCACCAAAGGAATTCGTGACCTGAGAAAGTTTTGAGCATTTCCCCATCGGTCTTGTTACTCTAGGAGGTTGGAGACTCCTAGGCAGTAGGAGTCATCCGGAGAGGAATCGAACTTTGTGATTACCCTCGGAAAAGTTTGTGAGGGTTTGGAAACCACCCCAAGGTCTACCACTAGTGGTTGAGAAACGCCTCCGTGGTGTTGTCTCAAAGGGAGAATAGGGTGAGCCTTCATGGCGTTGGTGTGCCTTCGTGGTAACATCCATCCCTCTAACGGTGACTAGCTTCCCTCCAAGGAAGTGAACATCGGCTTACATCTTCGTCTCCCGGAGTTGAGGTTATTCCTAACCTTAACTCTCTATTTGTGGTTACTTGTCTCTTTACACTTGCGTACATTATATTGTGCTTGTCTACTTACGTGTTTGTATTATTTGCTTAGTACTTTGTTCTCACGTGCAATTGTTAGGCTCATCTTCATATTCCGCATTATTGCCTAAAAATTGCCAAGTAATAATTAAAATTTGTAATTGTACCTATTCACCCCCCCTCTAGGCCCATCTCGATCCTTTCACTCATATAAATAGAACAACCATTATTCTCGGATTTAAATGAGTAGCCATCTCGTATTAAACGAGATCTAGATACAATGTTCATGCTCAAAGCTGGCACTAAATAACAATTATTGAGGTTTAAAACTAATCTCGTAGGTAAATGTAGAGGTAGCGTGCCGACGGCGATCACATCGACTCTGGAACCATTCCCGACGTGCATCGTCACCTCGTCCTTCGCCAGTCTCCGCTTATTCCGCAACTCCTGCTTTGAGTTACAAATATGAGCAACGGCACCGGTATCAAATACCCAGGAGCTACTACGAGCACTAGTAAGGTACACATCAATTACATGTATATCACATATACCTTTAGTGTTGCCGGCCTTCTTGTCCGCTAAGTATTTGGGGCAGTTCCGCTTCCAGTGACCCTTCCCTTTGCAATAAAAGCACTCAGTCTCAGGCTTGTGTCCATTCTTTGACTTCTTCCCGGCATCTGGCTTACCGGGCGCTGCAACTTCCTTGCCGTCCTTCTTGAAGTTCTTCTTACCCTTGCCTTTCTTGAACTTAGTGGTTTTATTCACCATCAACACTTGATGTTCCTTTTTGATCTCTACCTCTGCCGATTTCAGCATTGAATATACTTCAGGAATGGTCTTTTCCATCCCCTGCATATTGAAGTTCATCACAAAGCTCTTTTAGCTCGGTGGAAGCGACTGAAGGGTTCTGTCGATAACCGTGTCATCCGGGAGATTAACTCCTAGCTGAGTCAAGTGCTTGTGCAACCCAGACATTTTGAGTATGTGCTCACTAACAGAACTATTTTCCTCCATCTTACAGCTGAAGAACTTTCGAAAACTTCATATCTCTCGACCCGGGCATGAGCTTGGAAAACCATTTTCAGCTCTTCGAACATCTCATATGCTCCATGTTGCTCAAAACGCTTTTGGAGCCCTGATTCTAAGTTGTAATGCATGCCGCACTGAACGAGGGAGTAATCATCACCACGATACTGCCAAGCGTTCATGACGTCTTGGTTCTCTGGGATGGGAGCTTCACCTAGCGGTGCTTCTAAGACATAATCTTTCTTTGCAGTTATGAGGATGATGCTCAGGTTCCGGACCCAGTCCGTATAGTAGCTGCCATCATCTTTCAGCTTGGTTTTCTCTGGAAACGCGTTGAAGTTGAGGTGGACATGAGCGTTGGCCATTTGATCTACAAGGAATATTCGCAAAGGTTTTTAGACTAAGTTCATGATAATTAAGTTCATCTAATCAAATTATTTAATGAACTCCCACTCAGATTAGACATCCCTCTAGTCATCTAAGTGATACATGATCCGAGTCGACTAGGCCGTGTCCGATCATCACGTGAGACGGACTAGTCTTCATCGGTGAACATCTCCATCTTGATCGTATCTTCCATATGACTCATGTTCGACCTTTCGGTCTCTTGTGTTCCGAGGCCATGCCTGTACATGCTAGGCTCGTCAAGTTAACCTAAGTGTTTTGCATGTGTAAATCTTTCTTACACCCGTTGTATGTGAACGTTAGAATCTATCGCACCCGATCATCATGTGGTGCTTCGAAACGATGAACTTTCGCAACGGTGCGCAGTTAGGGGGGATATTTTCTTGAAATTATTATGAGGGATCATCTTATTTACTACCGTCGTTCTAAGTAAACAAGATGCATAAACATAATAAACATCACATGCAATTAAACAGTGACATGATATGGCCAATATCATATAGCTCCTTTGATCTCCATCTTCGGGGCTCCATGATCATCTTCGTCACCGGCATGACACCATGATCTCCATCATCATGATCTCCATCATCATGTCTCCATGAAGTTGCTCTCCAACTATTACTTATACCACTATGGCTAACAGTTTAGCAATAAAGTAAAGTAATTACATGGCGTTAAATCATTGACACGCAGGTCATACAATAATTAAGACAACTCCTATGGCTCCTGCCGGTTGTCATACTCATCGACATGCAAGTCGTGATTCCTATTACAAGAACATGTTCTCATACATCACATATATATCATTCATCCTTCATCACAACTTTTTGGCCATATCACATCACAAATCATTTGCTGCAAAAACAAGTTAGACGTCCTCTAATTGTTGTTGCATGTTTTACGTGGCTGCAATAGGGTTCTAGCAAGAACATTTTCTTACCTACGTAAAAGCCACAACGTGATTTGTCAACTTCTAATTATCCTTCATAAGGACCCTTTTCATCGAATCTGCTCCAACTAAAGTGGGAGAGACAGACACCCGCTAGCCACCTTATGCAACTAGTGCATGTCACTCGGTGGAACCTCTCTCACGTAAGCGTACGTGTAAGGTCGGTCTGGGCCGCTTCATCCCACGATACCGCTGAAGCAAAATAAGACTAGTAGTGGCAAGTAAGTTGATAACATCTATGCCCACAACAAATTTGTGTTCTACTCGTGCAAAGAGAACTACGCATAGACCTAGCTCATGATGCCACTGAAAGGGAATGTTGCAGAAAATAAAAAAATTCTTACGGTTTCACCAAGATCAATCTATGAGTTCATCTAGCAACGAGAGAGAGGATTGCATCTACATACCCTTGTAGATCGAGCGGAAGCGTTCAAGAGAACGGGGTTGAGGGAGTCGTACTCATCGTGATCCAAATAACCGGAGATCCTAGCGCCGAACGGACGGCACCTCCGCGTTCAACACACGTACGGTTGGGAAGACATCTGCTCCTTCTTGATCCAGCAAGGGGAAAGGAGAGGTTGATGAAGATCCAGCAGCACGATGGCGTGGTGGTGGATGCAGCAGCGATCTCGGCAGGGCTTTGCCAAGCTTCTGCGAGAGGGAGAGGTGTAGAAAGGGGATAGGGAGGCGCCAAGAGCATGGGTGCGGCTGGCCTACTTCCCCCTCTATATATAGGGCCCCTGGGGGGCTGTAACGCCCCGGTTTCGATGCGCCAGGTGTCTGCCAGTTATTCACCGTTGTTGCCATGTCATTTGCTTGCGTGTGGCTTTTTACCATGTCATCATGTGCATTGCATTGCATCGCATTCGTGTTCGTCTCATGCATCCGAGCATTTCCCCGTTGTCCGTTTTGCAATCCGGCGCTCCTATGCCCTCTGGCGTTCCCCTTTTGTCTCCTATTGTGAGTGGGTGTTAAACTTTCTCGGAATGGCCCGAGGCTTGCCAAGTGGCCTTGGTATAGCACCGGTAGACCGCCTGTCAAGTTTCGTGCCATTTGGAGGTCGTTTGGTACTCCAACGGTTAATCGTGCAACCGTAAAAGCCTCCTTCTCTTTGCAGCCCAACACCCCTTCCAAAGTGGCCCAAAACCCATCTAACTCCCCTCCATGATCTCGGTCGTTCGATCACGATCGTGTGGGCGAAAACCACTCCTCATTTGGACTCTCCTAGCTCCCAGAAACTATAAATATGCCCCTGGTTGCATTTATAGCATGCTGTAGCTTGTTCATATCTTGCTTCAAAGTTGCTTCATAATGTTGTTGTCAGCCTGTTAACATTAAGTTCAGTTGTTGCCATGTGTTTTGCTAGTGTTCCATGCACCCTATGACCTTGCTCTTGCCATGCTTAGCTTCACAAACATGTCTTCTTACTGTTGGTTGCCTTGCCATGCCATGTATTGCTCTGTGGTGAGTGGTACAAGCTCATCTACATGCCTTCATAATTCTATTTCTGCCATGTTTGAATCTGTATTATAACTTGCCATGTTTACGTGGGTGCCATCATATTTTCTGATCCTTTTTGGCTCATGGTCAGTAAAGGACTTTTGATCTATGCTTTTAGTAGATTCATGCCATGCCTTTGTTTGCCATGATAAGTTCCTGTAACATGTTGTTTGATAGCCCTAAACATTGCAACCTGATGTTATTTTCTGCAAAGTCTGAACTATTATTATTGGCAATCTTACCATGTGTGTTTGAGCATGATCTAGTGATTTATGGAGTTAGCTCAGTGTTCATGTTTTGTTATGCTTTACCTGTACATCATGCCCATGCCTTTTGTTTTCATGTTGAGATGCTGTAGCTTATTGTTTTGGTGCTTGCAATATGTCTAGTTGCTGTTTTGGACAGCTTGTCCTTTAAACTTGTTTCATGTGTGTGTGTTGAACCATTGCTCCGTTTTGAGTGTGCTTTATATGATACTTGCTTAGAATTGCATGTAGCTTCATATTATCATGTTGCATCCTTGTTTTGAGGTGTTTGCTTGATGTTTGGGTGCATTTCGCATCAATGCCATGTTTAACTTGTTTTGCTCATATCTTCTAGGCCGTAGCCCCGAACTAAATGAACTTTATATGTAAGTTGACTAGAATCTCGTGTAGATCATCTTTGTGCACCTTAACTTGATGTTTAACAACTTGAACATAAGGTTTATTCAGATCTGGACCAATTTCGAAATATGCATATGAGGACTTACCGGAATTGTTATATGTTGATCCCGGCCTCATTTAAACTTGCCTTAGTGTGTTGCTCTTGTTTGCATCATCTCTTGCCATGAGTAGCTTCATGTAGCCTTGTCATGCATCATGCTTGGTTGTGCATCATGCCTTGTTCATGTGTGGTGTGTTTACCATGTTGTGTGCTTCTTTTCTATAGTTCCTGTTTCGTTGCGATCGTGAGGATTTGTTTGTCTACGGTTGGTTCAGCTTCATCCGTTCGTCTTCTTCATGGACTCGTTCTTCTTCCTTGCGGGATTTCAGGCAAGATGACCGCTACCCTGGATCTCACTACTATCATTGCTATGCTAGTTGCTTCATTCTATCGCTTTGCTGCGCTACCTATCACCTGTTTATCAAGCCTCCCAAATTGCCATGAACCTCTAACCTTTGATACCTTTCCTATGCAAACCGTTGTTTGGCTATGTTACCGCTTTTGCTCAGCCCCTCTTATAGCGTTGCTAGTTGCAGGTGAAGTTGAAGATTTCTCCATGGTGGACAGGTTTTCGTTGGGATATCACAATATCTCTTATATTATTAATGCATCTATATACTTGGTAAAGGGTGGAAGACTTGGCCTTATGCCTGGTGTTTTGTTCCACTCTTGCCGCCCTAGTTTCCGTCATACCGGTGTTATGTTCCCGGATTTTGCGTTCCTTATGCGGTCGGGTGATTTACAGGACCCCCTTGACAGTTTGCTTTGAATAAAACTCCTCTAGCAAGGCCCAACCTTGGTTTTACCATTTACCTCACCACCACCTATACCTTTCCCTTGGGTCGGCCAACCCGAGGGTCATCTCTAGTTTAGCCCCCCCCCCCCGGGCCAGTGCTTGTCTAAGTGTTGGTCCGAACTAGAGCCCTTTGCAGCGCCCCCTCAGGGAAACTTGAGGTCTGGTTTTAGTTGTACGGATTGCTCATCCGGTGTTGCCCTGAGAATGAGATATGTGCAGCTCCTATCGGGATTGTCGGTGCATTGGGCGGTCTTGCTGGTCTTGTTTTACCATTGTCGAAATGTCTTGTAAACCGGGATTCCGAGTCTGATCGGGTCTTCCTGGGAGAAGGAATATCCTTCGTTGATCGCGAGAGCTTATCATGGGCTAAGTTGGGACACCCCTGCAGGGTATAATCTTTCAAAAGCCGTGCTTGCGGTTATAGGCAGATGGGAATTTGTTAATGTCCGGTTGTAGATAACTTGACACCAGATCCGAATTAAAACGCATCAACTGCGTGTGTAGCCATGATGGTCTCTTCTCGGCGGAGTCCGGGAAGTGAACACGGTCTTTGGGTTATGTTTGATGTAAGTAGGAGTTCAGGATCACTTCTTGATCATTGCTAGTTTCACGACCATTCCTTTTGCTCTCTTCTCGCTCTTATTTGCTTATGTTAGCCACCATATATGCTTAGTCGCTGCTGCAACCTCACCACTTTACCCCTTCCATTCCCTTTAAGCTTTCCTAGTCTTGATACCCATGGTAATGGGATTGCTGAGTCCTCGTGGCTCACAGATTACTACAACAACAGTTGCAGGTACAGGTTTCGTGATGTTCATGACGCGAGAGCGATGTTTGCTTGTATTGGAGTTCTTCTTCTGCTTCTTCGATCAGGGGATAGGTTCCAGGTCGGCAGCCTGGGCTAGCAGGGTGGATGTCGTTTGAGTTTCTGTTTGTGTTTCATCCGTAGTCGGATGATGCTCTTATGTATTGTGATGTTGTATTCGTGTGTCATTGTTTGCCTTATGTATGTATCCCCATCTATTATGTAATGTTGATGTAATGATATCCACCTTGCAAAAGCGTTTCAATATGCGGGTCTATCCTTGGTGGGACCTTCGAGTTCCTTTTGGATAGGGTCACATATTGGGCGTGACAAGTTGGTATGAGAGCCTCGACTGACCCTAGGAGCCCCCTTGATTGATCGTGTAGTTTGGTCGTTGTTGAGTCTAGAGGAAAACTGTTTTTTCAGAGTCTAGTTATATCGGAGAGTAGGAATTCTTTTTACCCCTCAGCCCCCTTCGTCGCTCTGGTCAGGAATCTTGACGTAGGTGTTTTGAATTACTCCTCTTCCCCTTCAAATTTTTCTTTAGGTTCACGCAGTTGGTTTTCTGGTAGTTGTTCCTCAGCTCTTTTTATCCGGTGCATTTCTCGTCAAGTCGACTCGAGCCTATTCATCATTGAGTTCAATCCTCAGTTTTTTTCTTTTCCCACCCGCCCATCCCTTTTTCTCCTCAGAGGCAGAGTCCGTAATCGAGTATCCATCCTACTCGTGCGAAATCTTTGCTTTCTTTTCTCAATGATTTCAACCGGTGTTTTCTTTGTTCTTCTAATTCTTCCTGGTGATTCAGTCCCTTTCATCAGTCATTTTCATTTCTTACGGTGGTTCGTTCAAGATTCTTTTTCCTTGATTATCATATGTTCATTCGTTCTTTCCAATCCTACCGGTGGTTCATGAAGACCTTCTCAAGTTTGGGATATGTCACTTCTCAATTCTTTTTCAATAAGAATAAGTAGTATGCAAAATCCTTTGCTTGTCATCAATTAAATTTGATGAAGGATAAGCATACAATAAATCTTATTCTTATTTCATCCAAGTGTTTAATCCTTTTTCTTCGGAGTTTGTTCTTGAGGAATAAATTCTAGTTCCAAGTCTTTTCATCTTTTCTTCTCCGGAGTTCAAATTTCCTCGGTCATTTCATCGGTACCTCCATATAAATCATCACAAGGCTCATCTTATTCTTTCATCCTTCATCCTATCTCATCATCCTTTTTGTTACCGAAGTTCTTCTTGGTGGTTCGTCATGATTTAATTCATTCTTCAGGAGTTCATCAAGATTTTGTTGGTGGAGTTCAAGTATCTTTTCTTCTCGCGTCTCGAAGAGCAAGTAATTCTTCATTTTCTTTTGAAGTGGAGTTTTACATTCCTTCGTTCTTCTCAGTTATTCAATCATTTCCGTTTGCGGCTGGTTATCACCTCATAATTTCTGAGATGTTTTCCATAAGTCCACAACAAGCTTATTCTTTCGTTGTTGATTTTCTCAACAACTCCATTCAATCCTTCCTTCTAAGTTTATTTCTTTCCATTCTTTAATTCTTCCGGAGGCATTGTCTGTTCTTCTCGTCAGGTGTCATTCCATCCTCTAAATTTCATGTTCTATCCTTTCCTTGTTCAACCGGAGTGCTGCCTAAATCCTTTTCAGCCTTATTCGTTTCTTATCTCGTTCTAACCGGAGTGATTCTTTGCTTCTTCTCTTGAGTTCTCGCTTCACCTCATCCCTTT
Source organism: Triticum dicoccoides (assembly GCF_002162155.2). Lineage (NCBI taxonomy): Eukaryota > Viridiplantae > Streptophyta > Magnoliopsida > Poales > Poaceae > Triticum > Triticum dicoccoides. Next base: position 514,354,754 of record NC_041391.1, read on the forward strand.
TTCCCTTCCATCTCGGTCCTAAGATCTCGGGACGAGATCTCTTGTTAGTGGAGGAGTGTTGTAACGCCCCGGTTTCGATGCGCCAGGTGTCTGCCAGTTATTCGCCGTTGTTGCCATGTCATTTGCTTATGTGTTGCTTTTTACCATGTCATCATGTGCATTGCATTGCATCGCATTCATGTTCGTCTCATGCATCCGAGCATTTTCCCCATTGTCCGTTTTGCAATCCGGCGCTCCTATGCCCTCCGGCGTTCCCCTTTTGTCTCCTATTGTGAGTGGGTGTTAAACTTTCTCGGAATGGCCCGAGGCTTGCCAAGTGGCCTTGGTATAGCACCGGTAGACCGCCTGTCAAGTTTCGTGCCATTTAGAGGTCGTTTGGTACTCCAACGATTAACCGAGTAACCGTAAAAGCCTCCTTCTCTTTGCAGCCCAACACCCCTTCCAAAGTGGCCCAAAACCCATCTAACTCCCCTCCATGCTCTCGGTCGTTCGATCACGATCGTGTGGGCAAAAACCACTCCTCATTTGGACTCTCCTAGCTCCTAGAAACTATAAATATGCCCCTGGTTGCATTTATAGCTTGCTGTAGCTTGTTCATATCTTGCTTCAAAGTTGCTTCATAATGTTGCTGTCAGCCTGTTAACATTAAGTTCAGTTGTTGCCATGTGTTTTGCTAGTGTTCCATGCACCCTATGACCATGCTCTTGCCATGCTTAGCTTCACAAACAAGTCTTCTTACTGTTGGTTGCCTAGCCATGCCATGTATTGCTCTGTGGTGAGTGGTACAAGCTCATCTACATGCCTTCATAATTCTGTTTCTGCCATGTTTGAATCTGTATTATAACTTGCCATGTTTACGTGGGTGCCATCATATTTTCTGATCCTTTTTGGCTCATGGTCAGTAAAGGACTTTTGATATATGCTTTTAGTAGATTCATGCATGCCTTTGTTTGCCATGATAAGTTCCTGTAACATGTTGTTTGATAGCCCTAAACATTGCAACCTGATGTTATTTTCTGCAAAGTCTGAACTGTTATTATTTGCAATCTTACCATGTGTGTTTGAGCATCATCTAGTGATTTATGGAGTTAGCTCAGTGTTCATGTTTTGTTATGCTTTACCTGTACATCATGCCCATGCCTTTTATTTTCATGTTGAGATGCTGTAGCTTATTGTTTTGGTGCTTGCAATATGCCTAGTTGCTGTTTTGGACAGCTTGTCCTTTAAACTTGTTTCATGTGTGTGTGTTGAACCGTTGCTCCGTTTTGAGTGTGCTTTATATGATACTTGCTTAGAATTGCATGTAGATTCATATTATCATGTTGCATCCTTGTTTTGAGGTGTTTGCATGATGTTTGGGTGTATTTCACATCAATGCCATGTTTAACTTGTTTTACTCATATCTTCTAGGCCGTAGCCCCGAACTAAATGAACTTTATATGTAACTTGACTAGAATCTCGTGTAGATCATATTTGTGCACCTTAACTTGATGTTTAACAACTTGAACATAAGGTTTATTCAGATCTGGACCAATTTCGAAATATGCATATGAGGACTTACCGGAATTGTTATATGTTGATCCCGACCTCATTTAAACTTACCTTAGTGTGTTGCTCTTGTTTGCATCATCTCTTGCCATGAGTAGCTTCATGTAGCCTTGTCATGCATCATGCTTGGTTGTGCATCATGCCTTGTTCATGTGTGGTGTGTTTACCATGTTGTGTGCTTCTTTTCGATAGTTCCTGTTTCGTTGCGATCGTGAGGATTCGTTTGTCTACGGTTGGTTCGGCTTCATCCGTTCGTCTTCTTCATGGACTCGTTCTTCTTCCTTGCGGGATTTCAGGCAAGATGACCGCTACCCTGGATCTCACTACTATCATTGCTATGCTAGTTGGTTCGTTCTATCGCTTTGCTGTGCTACCTATCACCTGTTTATCAAGCCTCCCAAATTGCCATGAACCTCTAACCTTTGATACCTTTCCTATGCAAACCGTTGTTTGGCTATGTTACCGCTTTTGCTCAGCCCCTCTTATAGCGTTGCTAGTTGCAGGTGAAGTTGAAGATTTCTCCATGGTGGACAGGATTTTGGTTGGGATATCACAATATCTCTTATATTATTAATGCATCTATATACTTGGTAAAGGGTGGAAGACTTGGCCTTATGCCCGTTGTTTTATTCCACTCTTGCCGCCCTAGTTTCCGTCATACCGGTGTTATGTTCCCGGATTTGCGTTCCTTACGCGGTCGGGTGATTTATGGGACCCCCTTGACAGTTTGCTTTGAATAAAACTCCTCCAGCAAGGCCCAACCTTGGTTTTACCATTTGCCTCACCACCACCTATACCTTTCCCTTGGGTCGGACAACCCGAGGGTCATCTTTATTTTAGCCCCCCCGGGCCAGTGCTTGTCTAAGTGTTGGTCCGAACTAGAGCCCTTTGCAGCGCCCCCTCAGGGAAACTTGAGGTCTGGTTTTAGTTGTACGGATTGCTCATCCGGTGTTGCCCTGAGAACGAGATATGTGCAGCTCCTATCGGGATTGTCGGTGCATTGGGCGGTCTTGCTGGTCTTGTTTTACCATTGTCGAAATGTCTTGTAAACCGGGATTCCGAGTCTGATCGGGTCTTCCTGGGAGAAGAAATATCCTTCGTTGATCGCGAGAGCTTATCATGGGCTAAGTTGGGACACCCCTGCAGGGTATAATCTTTCAAAAGGCGTGCCTGCGGTTATAGGCAGATGGGAATTTGTTAATGTCCGATGGTAGATAACTTGACACCAGATCCGAATTAAAATGCATCAACCGCGTGTGTAGCCATGATGGTCTCTTCTCGGCGGAGTCTGGGAAGTGAACACGGTCTTTGGGTTATGTTTGACGTAAGTAGGAGTTCAGGATCACTTCTTGATCATTGCTAGTTTCACGACCGTTCCTTTTGCTCTCTTCTCGCTCTTATTTGCGTATGTTAGCCACCATATATGCTTAGTCGCTGCTGCAACCTCACCACTTTACCCCTTCCATTCCCTTTAAGCTTTGCTAGTCTTGATACCCATGGTAATGGGATTGCTGAGTCCTCGTGGCTCACAGATTACTACAACAACAGTTGCAGGTACAGGTTTCGTGATGTTCATGACGCGAGAGCGATGTTTGCTTGTATTGGAGTTCTTCTTCTGCTTCTTCGATCAGGGGATAGGTTCCAGGTCGGCAGCCTGCGCTAGCAGGGTGGATGTCGTTTGAGTTTCTGTTTGTGTTTCATCCGTAGTCGGATGATGCTTTTATGTATTGTGATGTTGTATTCGTGTGGCATTGTATGCCTTATGTATGTATCCCCATCTATTATGTAATGTTGATGTAATGATATCCACCTTGCAAAAGCGTTTCAATATGCAGGTCTATCCTTGGTGGGACCTTCGAGTTCCTTTTGGATAGGGTCGCATATTGGGCGTGACAGGGGCGCCGGCCCTAGGAGATGGGATCTCCTAGGGGGGCGGCAGCCAAGGGGGTGGCTTGCCCCCCAAGGCAAGTGGAGGCGCACCCCACCCCTAGGGTTTCCAACCCTAGGCGCAGGGGGGCCCAAGGGGGGCACACCAGCCCACCAGGGGCTGGTTCCCCTCCCACTTCAGCCCATGGGGCCCTCCAGGATAGGTGGCCCCACCCGGTAGACCCCCGGGACCCTTCCGGTGGTCCCGGTACAATACTGGTATCCCCCCAAACTTTCCCGATGGCCGAAACCTAACTTCCTATATATAATTCTTTACCTCCGGACCATTCCGGAACTCCTCGTGACGCCCGGGATCTCATCCGGGACTCCGAACAACTTTCGGTTTACTGCATACTCATATATCTACAACCCTAGCGTCATCGAACCTTAAGTGTGTAGACCATACGGGTTCGGGAGACATGCAGACATGACCGAGACGCCACTCTGGTCAATAACCAACAGCGGGATCTGGATACCCATGTTGGCTCCCACGTGCTCCTCGATGATCTCATCAGATGAACCACGATGTCAAGGATTCATTCAATCCCGTATACAATTCCCTTTGTCAATCGGTACGTTACTTGCCCGTGACTCGATCGTCGGTATCCCAATACCTCGTTTAATCTCGTTACCGGCAAGTCACTTTACTCATACCGTAATGCATGATCCCGTGACCAGACACTTGGTCACATTGAGCTCATTATGATGATGCATTACCGAGTGGGCCCAGAGATACCTCTCCGTCATACGGAGTGACAAATCCCAGTCTCGATTCGTGCCAACCCAATAGACACTTTTGGAGATACCCGTAGTGCACCTTTATAGTCACCCAGTTACGTTGTGACGTTTGGCACACCCAAAGCACTCCTACGGTATCCGGGAGTTGCACAATCTCATGGTCTAAGGAAATGATACTTGACATTTGGAAAAGCTCTAGCTAAACGAACTACATGATCTTTGAGCTATGCTTAGGATTGGGTCTTGTCCATCACATCATTCTCCTAATAATGTGATCCCGTTATCAATGATATCCAATGTCCATAGTCAGGAAACCATGACTATCTGTTGATCAACAAGCTAGTCAACTAGAGGCTCACTAGGGACATGTCGTGGTCTATGTATTCACACGTGTATTAGGATTTCCGGATAATACAATTATAGCATGAATAACAGACAATTATCATGAACAAAGATATATAATAATAACCATTTTATTATTGCCTCTAGGGCATATTTCCAACACGGACATGTCCGCCGCCGCCCCCTCGTCCAATCGCTGCCCACCATGTTGCCCCGCCGGCCCTCTCTCTCCTACCTCCACCGCCGGGCCCACAAAGCCCAGATCGGGCCCGCCCCAGGCCGTGCCGGGCCCGAGGGAGCCCGCGCCTCTGCCACCGTCCTCTTGCCCCGCCATCCCTTGCTCCGGCCGCCGCCTCGCCTCGCCGACCCCGTCGCCAGACCTCTGCTCCTCCGCGCCACCCGTCATCCTCGTTCGGCGCCGCTGTGCGCCCGCGCCCCGCTGTCGCCTTCGCGCCGCCCGTCTCCTCGCCAGCGCCCCGCCACCCCGCGCGCCACCCGAAGCCCGCCGGCCCCGCCACCCGCAGGTCACCGGCCTGCCGCCCCCATGTCAGATCTGGTGCCCGAGGGCCGTATCCAACCGTCCCAGACCTCCCCCGCCGCCTC
>NC_041391.1:514360403-514369172 GCF_002162155.2 Triticum dicoccoides
CGGAGCCCCAAAGCCTCGCCGCCGCCTCTCCCTACCTTGCTCCTGATCGGATCGAGAGGAGACGACGGCCGCAAGCAGCTCGCGCGCGTGGGCCCCGCCAAGGCCCAGCCCAGCAGCCCCAGCCCAGGCGCCCCGGCCGGCCTGCCTTGCGTCCTCTTCATGTGGGCCGAAGCCCATGGTGAGCACCCCCCCCCCCTAAACCTTGCTCGTGCGCACTTTTACTATATGACGCTCATATGTTTTTTTTGGAATTGGCCAAGTCCCTGACAAAACAACATCATATAGGCATTTTGTGAGTGTCATAACTTTGTGCATGTATGTTCGTTTTGCGTGCACAATATATTGAAATGTTCATGTGAGATACTATTCATTTAATTCGATAGTGGCATGCTTATTTGAGTCCATCTTGATGCCCTAATCATCGTTGATAGAGTGTTATATGATGTTTACTGCTGGAATCTGTTGATTGATAACATTGTTTCTGCATCTTGTGAGTGCCACAACTTTGTCCATGTTGATGCTATGGTGATGATTGTGATATGCACATGTTCTGGTATTCATGCTCTACACGTTTTTGTGCTTTGAATTCATGTTAGGATGCATCTTGATACCTTAAACCCTGTTGAAAAAGTGCATGTTGTTGTTAACTACTGAAAACTGCTGTAACTCGCTGATTTGTCATTTTTGTTGCATTTTGTGTGTGCATCGCCTAGCTCTAAAACGGCAGCACCTGAGTGCAACTTAGAGTAAGAAAGAACGACCTTCTGCTACCTTTTTACCGGGGCATTGTTTTAACAACTTTAGCTGATTGATCTACGAATGGAGGGATTCAAGCTTATTTTTGTTAACCGAGATGCAAACGACTAACAAACTGGATTCGAAGCCACCTGTCGTAATAGTACCTGCGGGTTCTTTCTGTGGAGCCTTCAAATGCAATAGCTAGCTGCCCAACGGCCAATGACACAGGCAAATCTCCATTTTCCAACTTATACAACTCTTTGGGGTCCAAAGATACTCGCCATTGCAACTTAATAAATAGGACCGGTGGGATCGCCTTCAACAGATATATTGGTTTCACTGCTTTCATACCCTTTGTTTTGGTCATGTGGATGACCCACAAACCGTAGATAAGATGGATACCCATGTACTGCCTTCAATGAAGAGATTTTTACCAAGGACCCTTAGACAGATAGGGGGACAGATAAGAGGTATGCAACCTGCTGAATATTGTCACTGAATCGCTCACTGACAAATACTTGGGGCTCCCCTCCCTGGTAGGAGTGGATAGGAGCGACTGCTTCCAACACTTAATTGAGAGAGTTTGCACTCGGATCAATGGCTGCAAAGAGGAATGGCTAATTGGCTCCGCCATGGAGACCGAAATACGAGCTTCTTTCATCACATCATTTTGCAACAGGGAAAAAAGAAGAACATAATAAAGTTTTGAATGACTCAAATGGCAACAGGATCAAAGGTAATGACCAGTTAGCATCTCTGATACAGGGTTACTTTGAGGGACTGTTCACCTCGGAAGTCCTAGCTCCCGACCCTGAGCTACTGGGGAAAGTAAACAGGCGAGTAACTGAAGAAATGAACGCAAGCCTCTTGGCTCCGTTCACGGCAGATGAAGTAAAGGCAGCACTCTGAATTCAATCAAGAGTTAGGTACAGTAATCTTCAGATATAACAATACCTGCCCCAAAGCATTGTCAAGTGTTGGAATTAGGGCACCAACCACGAATAGGAGCTGTATAGAACTCCGAAAAGAGACCTTTGATGAAGTCGGCATCCTCCCAAATGGCATTTGCTTGATCCAAACTAGCCCACTTCCTTGGTTGCTGAAAAACCATGCAACACAAGTAATTTTCCACACACTGATTCACACGTTCTGTCTGGCCATCTGATTGTGGGTGATAGGCAGAGCTAAACCTCAATTTCACTTGCAGTGCTTTGAAGAAGGCCTACCACATGTTACTTGTGAATATCCAGTTTCTATTAGAGACTATTGACTTTGGCAATCCATTCCACTTAAAAACATTATCCATGAAAGCATGAGAGACTGATTGTACTGTATAAGGGTGAGCAAGGGGAATGAAATGAGAATATTTAGTGAACCTGTCCACCACCAACAATATGACTTCTTTGCCCAATGATTTGGGAAGACCCTCAAAGAAATCCAGGGAGATGTCAGTCCAAGCAGAAGTAGGTAATGGCTTATGAGCATGATGTCTACATGTTTTAGGAGCGTTTTTAATCCATATTTACAGGAATGCAATCCATGTATTTTTATATGCCATGTAGTGAGTGCATCAAGCTTGTGAAGTGCACCACTTGCTGTTAACTTTCTGTCAATGCTGAAACTGCCATATCATGTTGCCATGTTCGATTGATTCTACCAATTAATCCATGCATAATCTAGAGATTCTTAGTTGAGTTGTTTTGTTTTCTATGCTATGCTCTAGCATTCCATGCCTCTTGATGCCTTATATGTGTCATGTAGCATATTTTTTCATTGCCATGAACATGCTTATATAATGTTCCAGATTTCTGTTAACTTCATGATGCTATGTCGTGAGCTTGTTATTGAGTGATTCATGCCTCTTCTGGAGATGCTTCAATTAAATGTTTTGTAGTATGCTATGAGTGCTTTGTTCACATGACATGTTTGCTAATTTTGGAGATAATATGCCTCTGTTCCATGCTTGCAAACATGCCATCACAATGTTGTTGTTTTACACTTGCTGAAACTGTTTCAACATTCAATCTTGTCATGTTGGTTCCTAATAATCCATGAGCATTTTGTATATGATTCCATGATGTTGTTTGCTCCTTGTTATGGGTACTTTGATGCCATGCCCTTGCTTGCTATGTTTACTTGTTGTAGATTGTCTCTTTCTTGCTCTCAAGTTGCCATCATGTTAACTCTACTCATGCATATGCTGTTGTGTTATTAAGTTGCATTTTGCGTTTATCATATTGGTTTAATCTTGATGCCTATGAACCTGAACCTTTAATGATATTTGAAGTATGTCATCTGTAAATGAAGGGCATGTCAATTTTGTGCTCATTTGCTTCCTGTAGCATGTTGTTTTAATGATTGCAAAGAGCCTACTTGCTATTTTGCACAAATTGTGGTTATATCTTGTTTGGAGTGTATGTGTTACACCGTTGCTCCGTTTTGAGCATGCTCTATATGAAACTTGCTTAGTTTTACATGTAGCTTCATATTGCCTTGTTGCATTCATGTTTTGAGTGTGTTTTCTTCATGTTTGTATGCATTTTGCATCAATGCCATGGTTAACTTGTTTTGCTCATATCTTCTAGGTCGTAGCTCCGAACTAAAGGAACTTTATATGTAACTTGACTAGAATTTCGTGTGGATCATGTTGGTGCATCTTAACTTGCTGTTTAACAACTTGAACATAAGGTTTATTCAGATCTGGACCAATTTCGAAATTTGCATATGAGGACTTACATGATTTGTTATATGTTGTTTCCGGCCTCATTTAAACTTGCTTTGATGTGTTGTTCTTGTTTGCATCATCTCTTTCCATGAGTAGCTTCATCTAGCCTTTGTCATGCATCATGCTTGGTTGTGCATCTTGTCATGTTTATGTGTTGTGTGTTTACCTTGTTCTTTGCTTCTTTTCGGGTTGTGCTCCTTCTCGATAGTTCATGTTTCGTTGAGACCGTGAGGATTCGTTCGACTACGCTTGGCTCGCCTTCTTATGTCCGTCTTCTTCATGGACTTGTTCTTCTTCCTTGCGGGATTTCAGGCAAGATGACTGTAACCTTGGATCTCACTACTATCATTGCTATCCTAGTTGCTTCGTTCTATCGCTATGCTACGCTACCTATCACTTGCTCTTCAAGCCTCCCAAATTGCCATGTCAGCCTCTAACCTTTTCACCCTTCCTTGCAAACCATTGCTTGGCTATGTTACCGCTTTGCTCAGCCCCTCTTATAGTGTTGTTAGTTGCAGGTGAAATTGAAGATTGCTCCATGATGGACAGGATTATGTTGGGCTATCACAATATCTCTTATTTAATTAATGCATCTATATACTTGGTAAAGGGTGGAAGGATCGGCCTTATGTCTAGTGTTTTGTTCCACTCTTGCCGCCTTAGTTTCCGTCATACCGGTGTTATGTTCCTTGATTTTGCGTTCCTTACGCGGTCAGGTGTAAGGGACCCCCTTGACAGTTCGCTTTGAATAAAACTCCTCCAGCAAGGCCCAACCTTGGTTTTAAAATTTGCCACCTAAGCCTTTTTCCCTTGGGTTCTACAGACTCAAGGGTCATCTTTATTTTTACCCCCCCCCCCCGGGCCAGTGCTCGTCGTGAGTGTTGGTCTAACCTGTCAGCCACCGATGGCCACTAGGGGCAACTCTGGGCTGGCCTACCGGAAGTTTGGACAATCCGATGTGCCCTGAGAACGAGTTATGTGCAGCTCCTATCAGGATTTGTCGGCACATTCGGGCGGCTTTGCTGGTCTTGTGTTACCATTGTCGAAATGTCTTGTAATTGGGATTCCAAGTCTGATCGGGTCTTTCCGGGAGAAGGAATATCCTTCGTTGGTCGTGAGAGCTTATAATGGGCTAAGTTGGGACACCCTTGTAGGGTTTAAACTTTCGAAAGCCATGCCCACGGTTATGTGGCAGATGGGAATTTTTTAATTCCCGGTTGTAGAGAACTTGACACCAGATTCGAATTAAAACGCATCAACCGCGTGTGTAGCCATGATGGTCTCTTTTCGGCGGAGTCCGGTAAGTGAACACGGTTTTTAGGGTTATGTATGAACATAAGTAGTTTCAGGATCACCCCTTGATCACTTATAGCTTCTCTACCGTTCCATTTGCTCCTCTTCTCGCTCTTATTTGCGTACATTAGACACCATATATGCTTAGTCGCTGCTGCAACCTCACCACTTATCCTTTCCATACCCATTAAGCTTTGCTAGTCTTGATACCCATGGCAATGGGATTGCTGAGTCCTCGTGGCTCATAGATTACTACAACAATAGTTGCAGGTGCAGGTTATGTGATGATCATGACACGAGAGTGATGCTTGCTTGTTTTGAGTTCTTCTTCTGCTTTGTCGTTCAGGGATAGGTTCCTGGTCGGTAGCCTGGGCTAGCAGGGTGGATGTCGTTTGAGTTTCTGTTTGTGTTTCATCCATAGTTGGATGATGCTCTTATGTATGATGTTGTTGTATTCGTGTGGCATTGTATGCCTCTTGTATGTATCCCCAACTGTTATGTAATGGTTCGATGTAATGATATCCACCTTACAAAAGTGCCTCCAATATGTGCTTCTATCCTTGGTGGGACCTTTGAGTTCCTTTAGGATAGGGCCGCATATTGGGCGTGACAAGTTGGTATCAAAGCCTCGACCGACCATAGGACCCCCCTTGTTTGATTGTACAGTTTGGCCGTTGTCGAGTCTAGAAGAAAACTTTTCGGAGTCTAGTTATATCGGAGAGTATGAATTCTTTTTACTCCTCAGCCCCTTCGTCGCTCTGGTGAGAAATCTTGACGTAGGTGTTTTTATTACTCCTCTTCCCCTTCAAAATTTTCTTTTAGGATCATGCAGTTGGTTCTCGTTCGTTGCGTTGTCAGCTCTTTTCATCCGACACACTTCTCTCGGAATGATTCGATCCTCTTCATCTTTTGCAAGATCACTCCTCAGTTCTTTCTCAATGACGTTGTTCCTCATATGAAGTTGTCTTTCTTTTCCCACCCACCCACACTTTTTCTTCTCAGAGTCGGAGTCCTTAATCGAGTATCCATCCTACTTGTGTGAAGCATTTGCATTCTTTCAACCGGTGTTTCCTCTTGAAGTTATTCATTGGTTTTTCCCCTTCGAAGTTGCCTTTGTTTTTCCCGCCCTCCCACCCTTTTTTTTCCCGGAGTCTGAGTCTCTTTCGACCATCAATTTCATTTGTGCGGAGCCTCTTAAGTCTTTTGTCAATTGTTTCAACCGGTGAATTCTCATTTTGTTCGACATTCTTCATCTCTTTTCTTCTCCGGTGGACTCAATTCAAGTTTTTTGGGTTGATCATATTCTTTTCCTTGGATCAAGTGTTTTCCCTGCTCGTTCGCCTCTCGCTAGTTTATCCTTCCAGAGTGCTCAAGACATCTCAGGAGATTCGTCTGTGTTTCAATTAATTCGAGGTTGTCACCTCATTCAAATATTTCAATGATTCCGGTGCTACATCTATCTCTTCAATAATCCTTTCCAACGGTGTTTTCTTTAGTGGGCCCTAACCCACAGGTCTTTTCCCAGGATCTTACCTAACTCTTCTAATTATTCTGGAGTTATTCTTAAATTCTTTTCAAGTGTGACGTAAGAATGGATCCCATCAGTCACATGCCTTCTCTAAGATCGCTTTCAAATTCTTTTCATTGTTGGCTCAACCTTTTCGGTTTTCATTCTCCTGGAGAATCTCAACAAATTTTGGTGGCGTTCCTCGTCGTCATTTCAAGATAGAAGAAGAGTTTTTCCTCTAAATCTTGCCTGTTCTCTCGAAGATTCGTGGTTCTAGCTTCATATTATCCTCTCAAATTATTCCATTTGTCAGATATTCTTTTCTTAACCATCCGGAGTATGTCAGGAGTTGTTTTCCATTTCTTTTCACCGAAGGCCATCATTCCAGTTATCGTTCTCTATTTATCCCGGCGCTTCATTCAAATGTTCTTTAATTAGCTCGAGTTCTTCCCGTTCCCTTGTATCTAAATCCCCTCAAGAATATTTGTTCTTCTAATTCTCCCCAGTGATTCATTCTCTTTCATCAGTCATTTTTGAATTCTTGCGGTGGTTCATTCAAGATTCATTTTCCTTGATTATCATTTTAATCCATTCATTCTTTCCAATCCTAATGCTGGTTCATTGAAGACCTTCCTAAAGGTGGTTCCATATACTCCTCAATCATTTTCAAGGGGAATAAGTTGCATGCCAAATCCGGTTGTCAGCAATTAAATTTGATGAGGATAAGCATAACGTAATTCTTATTCTTCTTTCATCATCGTCAAGTAATCCCTTTTCTTTCGAGTTTGTTCGTGAGGAATAAATTTTAGTTCCAAGTGTTTTCATCTTTTATTTTACAAAGTTCAAATTTCCACAGCCATTTCGTCGGAACCTCCATCTAAATCACTGCAACGCTTGAACTTATTCTTTCATCCTTCATTCTATCTCATCATCCTTTTGTCACAGGAGTTCTTCATGGTGGTTCTTCATGATTTATTTCATTCTTCAAGAGTTAATCAAGATTTTGTTGGTGGAGTTCAAGTATCTTTTCTTCTCACGTCTCGAAGTGCAAATAATTCTCTGTTTTCTTTTGAAGTGGAATTTTGCATTTCTTCGTTCTTCTCACCTATTCAGACATTTGGTTGTGGTATAATTTCACCTCGTAATTTTGAGATGTTTTCCATAAGCCCACAACAAGCTTATTCTTTTGTTGTTGATTTCCTCAACAACTCCGTTCAATCCTCCCTCTAAGGATGCTATCAAATTCATTCGCGGGGAAAGTTGTTCTTCTCTTATCCCTTTTCATTCCATTCTTTCAATTCTTCCAGAAGCATTGCGTTGCTTATGTCATCAAGTGTCATCCCATCTTGTGAAGCTCATGTTCTATTCCTTCCATTTTCAGTCAGAGTGCTTCCCAAATTCTTTTATTCATTCCTTTTCTATCTTGTTCTAACCGGAGTGGTTTAAGAGTCTGCCTTATTCCATGAGCTTTTTATTCTCGTCATATTCGCCGTTTCTCTTTCTACCCGAGTGCTCTCGACCTTGTTAAACTTCTCTCTTGTGTTCTTATTTCACCTCTTCCTCTTTCTCTTCCGTCTCGTTCCTAAGATCTCGGGACAAGATCTCTTATTAGTGGAGGAGAGTTGTAATGCCCTGAGACTGATGCGCCAGGTGTCTTCCAGTCATTCGTCATCGTTGCCATGTCATTTGCTTGCGTGTTGCACTTTGCCATGTCATCATCTGCATTTCATTTGCATGTTTTTCAAAACTTGCGTCCGTTCGGGTTCCCCCGGTTCTCTCTGTTGTCTGTTCTAAGCCCAACCACACTCGCTCGCGCCCGTCGCCCCTCTCAGACATTGTTTCATGAGCGGGATAAAAACATTCTCGGAATGGGCCGAGATTTGCCAAGTGGCCTTGGTATATCACCAGTAGACTGCCTGGCAAATTTCGTTCCATTTGGAGGTCGTTTGATGCCCCAACGGTTATCCGAGTTAACCGAAAACCCCTTTCTCTTTGCAGCCCAGCACCTCTTCACACAGCCCACATAGCCCATCTAACTCCCATCCATGCTCTTCGTCGTTCGATCACGATCGTGTGGGCGAAAACCGCACCTCATTTGGACTCTCCTAGCTCCCTCTAGCTATAAATAGGCCCTTCCCTTCCATTTTCGCGGATGAAACCCTAGTCCTCTTCCTCCTCACGCCACCGGATAGATCCTCCACCGCCGAACATGTCCGCCGCCGCCCCCTCGTCCAATCGTTGCCCGCCACGTCGCCCTGCCGGCCCTCTCTCTCCTCCCTCCGCCGCTGGGCCCGCGAAGCCCAGATCGGGCCTGCACCGGGACGTGTTGGGCCCGAGGGAGCCCGCGCCTCCGCTGCCGTCCTCCAGCCCCGCCGCCCCTCGCTCCGGCCGCCACCTCGCCTCGCCGACCCCGCCGCCGGAGCTCTGCTCCTCCGCGCCGCCTGTCAGCCTCGTTTGCAGCTGTCTTTGTCTGGCGCCGCCGTGCGCCCGCGCCCCGCTGTCGCCT